>NW_022884544.1:0-223962 GCF_011952205.1 Bombus bifarius
AGTGAATTTAATAAAAATTACTACTTACTATATAAAAAAGCTACTTTAAATATTTTGGTATTACTACTTGCAATACTATAAAAATAATTGAAACCTAACACTTTTATAATCTAATTTTAAACAATAGAAAACAGGAAAAATTCTAAAAATTGCAAAAAACAATCGCGATATCGTAATTCGCAACTCTAAAGCAAACGCGGTTATCATTTTATCGCAACTCTAATTCAAACCGTAATCATTTTCTCGCCACACTAATTAAAAGCCGCGATGTTATTTCGCAACTCTAATACAACCCGTAATTAATTTGTCGCAACACTAATAAGAAAAATCGCGATTTGCCCAATGGGACGATGGACCGATATATACATCGGCCAAAAAGCAAACTACTACTACTTCTACTACTACAAATACTAAAATCGAGCATAGTGACAAAGTAGTAACAATAATGACTTCCCATGCTCTGGATGACCCAGAGGATGGGCAGCCATTAGTAGTTGCCCTCTTGAGTGGCAGTTTGCCGGGCCTCTTCGGCTTATAGCCTCTTCTTTCTTCGGGCGCAATGCCCGCTGAAACTTAAATCTAAGCTCGAGACTTCTAAATCGCAAACAAAAAAAAAAACTTACCAAGGTAAAATAAAAATATAAACCGCGGAAGCTGATTGAAGTGCACATGGACTGACCAACGATCACAGCAGTGATCGTTGCTCACTCGCATGTGCGTGCTCGAGCGATAAACGTTCGTTTCGACCCATTCGCGACCGCGACCGCGAAATTCGAAAAATCGAAAGGCAAAACCAGAGACGAGAGCATGCTCTACTCGTGCCAGTTTCACCGTCGATTTTTCAAATCAGATTTCCAGAAACAGGTTGGTCACGCGAAAACGCGCCTACCCGACCAGAGACTGTGCCAACCTGCCCGGCCCTACCTACTTATAATTAACAGACATACCAGAAAGTATACTACCTATCCTACCTAGCGCTATATTTAAAAATGGCAAAACAGGCACACCAACACACTCGCTCCACGGTTCTCACACAAACGCTCGGGCGCAAAGGTCCTACACTAGAGAGGACGTCCCGGGACGCCTCCGACACCCGAGCTTAACACACAGCATGCACACTCTAAGGTACGTACCGTTTCCCTGAAATCGACTGACGAAGGCTAGTGACCATTGCGTAAGACGTGATAAAACACGTCTGAGGAAATGATATCGTTAAAATAAATGTAGGTAAACTTGGAATTATAATTGTAATTTACGGCAATATTTAAAGCGTGGTTACACTTAATCGCGTGGGCGATATTATCACAAATTGTGATTGTATCGAGACGTAAATTGAATCGATATATGTTTCGACATTTTTAATATTTGATGTTTTAACGAATGAAAAAAAGCGACGCAGTTCCACGGCCTAACAACACACACATATAACGTGGAAAATACGTCGTGCACGGTACACTAACACATCGTCAGTCGCTGACAAATTATTACATTACTTAATTCTAGATCATCGTGCCCAGTGTCTTTCTCCCATTCAAGTAGCACCTGGGCACGTGAATGAGATCCTGACAATGGGCACGGAAAGGGTTAAACCTGAAAATCCTGATCTAAAAGAAATGATTAGTTTGTGTAATTTTTATTTAACGGACTAACGTTCTTTGATTTTATATTTTACTACTTCGTATCTGATTAAATCTACTTTATTAATTTAATAGTAACTAAGTAACTCTACTTTATTAATTTAATAAATCAGAACAAAACTTTAATATTGCAAAAAAGGTAGCGTTAATTGAAAAAGACTGAGGCTCGATCAAATGGAATAATTGACTCTAAATATATTACTAAGAAAGAAATAATCTCAGGCGATCTCTTTATCAAAGCATATACTCGAAAGTACAAAAGCAGTGTTCAAAATTATTGCTTTGATTCAAAAATCTGCCTGTCGCGAAGTGTCTTCTTGCACGTAAAGTTTCACAGATTCTTGTACGGGAAAAAATGAATTTTGACTCATATTTTAAATTCTAACCGAAATGAAATAAACGAACGTGACTTGATATTGTCACGATTAATTCATTGCCTAAGGTCAAGCATATTCATGTCATACAGATATATTCGTGTAGATATTTGCCATTTGCAAATATTCATATGGAATATTAACTTGCATATTTATAAATAACACGAATATATTCTCAAGTGTATGTATTTAAACCAATTATTATAATCGCGCTGTGCAAGAAGACCTATCCTAAACTAATAAATTTAAAAAAGAATGTTACTACTCACGGGTATAAGAAATACCCGCGGTCACTATGCTCGCAACAAAATTCTACGTAATACAACCGGTCACCCGTGCCGATTCGGACCTTTCATCCTACGACATGATTGAGTGACCGGAGGAACAAAAATGCATGCGACTCACCGTTCGATGCGGAGAAACAGAGGACGTACCATGGATGCTGCGCCACCAGAGCGAATATCATCAGGGAGACTAACATCAGGCAGGAACCGTGTAGAGTCCAGTGGTGGAAATGGTGGTTGTTTAAGTGCGGGGGGGGGGGTGTTTGAGGAAGAAGCGAAACGTCGTTTCGACAATTTTCTTCTTTTTCCTATCGAACGTTTATTTAGAAAATACTGCTATTTTTTTTACACTTAAAAATTATTATTAAGTAATTGGAATAAGTTTGAAAAATATTATTTAGTTGAAAATTGTAAGATATTTCTCGATAGCGAACAAATGCTTACGAATTCCGCGAATGCAATGCAATCGTTTGCAAGAATTATACTGTTCGCAATTAGAATATATACTATGAATTTTCGTTATTAGAATACGAAATATACATTCCACTAATACACTATAGTCGCGTGTTATAAATATTGGAAAATATTTGCAAGGATTCAAAAGTTCGCCACTTAAATATACTTAAAGAATACTGCACAAACGCGCGCGAAACCTTGTTTCGAGGTATTTGAATCCAACTGTTACTAAGTTGCAAGTTTATGACGTTATAACTCAATTTGAAACAATAAGATAATTTGTTAAAAATTGGCTTGAAATAAGAGAATGATTTCATACATCGGGATCTTTCAGAAGAATCAATGGACTCGCGCGACGCACTCCTGTGCACAAAATAACCGCAAGATTCAGTGGAAAAAAAGAATAGATTTTTATATCTCGTTCCAAGTCAGATAAGTATATCATTGTACAGAATGGGCTCAGAATGGATTCGACATAGCCAAGACATATCCCACGGTGTCCCACGGTGTCCCACGGTGTCCCACGCTGTCCCACGCTGTCCCACGCTGTCCCACGCTGTCCCACGCTGTCCCACGGTGTCCCACGGTGTCCCGCGGAGTCCCACGGTGTCCAACGGTGTCCATCATCCAAAATTCTTTTCGCGGCATTTGGTGGCCCACACTGGACCGACGATGTCCCACGTTGCAGTCCAGTGTAGATCATCCAAAATTCTTTTCGCTGCATTTGGTGACCCACACTGGACCGACGATGTCCCACGTTGCAGTCCAGTGTAGATCATCCAAAATTCTTTTCGCGGCATTTGGTGACCCACACTGGACCGACGATGTCCCACGTTGCAGTCCAGTGTAGATCATCCAAAATTCTTTTCGCGGTATTTGGTGGCCCACACTGGACCGACGATGTCCCACGTTGCAGTCCAGTGTAGATCATCCAAAATTCTTTTCGCGGCATTTGGTGACCCACACTGGACCGACGATGTCCCACGTTGCAGTCCAGTGTAGATCATCAAAAATTCTTTTCGCGGCATTTGGTGACCCACACTGGACCGACGATGTCCCACGTTGCAGTCCAGTGTAGATCATCCAAAATTCTTTTCGCGGCATTTGGTGACCCACACTGGACCGACGATGTCCCACGTTGCAGTCCAGTGTAGATCATCCAAAATTCTTTTCGCGGCATTTGGTGACCCACACTGGACCGATGACGTCCCACGGTGTCCAACGATGTCCCACGGTGCAGTCCAGTCTAGATCATCCAAAATTCTCTTAGAGGCTTTTGGTGATCCAAACTGGACTGTTGCGTAGTTCTTGGCTTGGCATCGTTTTCCAAAAATTAATCACTTGATTAATCTTTGAAAAAGGATGCCAATTACCAGGTCTCACCACGAGGAGGTGACTACGCACGAGACCCGCCCATGAGTTATTCAACATTATGCATCGGTCTCGACATTCAACCTATTGGCAAGAATGTCGAGTTCTGACTCTACTTCATGGGCCTGCGTAAAGAGATAGTTATTTCGTAGTCTAACCGCGAAATACCTATCTCCAACGCAGCGCTTACATGAATCTTCCCAAGCGTAAAACAACGCAATATCTATCTCCCACACAACGCAAAATTCATCTCCCATACAACGATTACATCGATCAGTACAAACATCGTACAATAATCCGCAACCCTATCCGCACATTCCGTATCAAAGACACATTTGTCTAACTTGGAACGAAAGAAAAAAAGTGGGGCTACTACGGAAAAGGAGCCCCAACAATCAGACGATGAAAGAAAAACCGCGGGGTGCCCGGAACGAACGAAATCACGATCTCTCGAAAGAACTAACAAACCTACATAACGTACCCCCGTGCACCGGATAACCCTAAGGTTCAGCGGAAAGCCCAAGCATTGACCTTCGCCCGATTCCTGTCACGTCGTCTGGATCTTATCACGGTCGATGGCACCAACCGATGATACTAGCGATCTAGCAAATAGGCCTGCGATTTAACACACTCCAACTGAGCAAGTGAGGGCCCGGGGAGGGACCGCTGAACAGGATTACAAAGGCAAGGCCCCAACTGAACAGTGGGGTCCACCCCCGCGGGTTCGCCACTTGAACAGAATTACGGAGGACGTGAAAAGCAGGTCTCTGCCCGAGTACCGAAGTACCAATCGGACAGTATTGCGGATCGCAGGCATCACCAGTGCGATGACAACTCCCGTGATTCGAGGCAAACGACGAGCAGTCGTCGAGTAGTCATCAAGACAGAGGTGTGCTTGGGGCGACTTACGAATCCAAAGAGTTGGCCAGTGCACGTTGACCCGCACGTACCCGGAATACGCGCGAGCGAGTACGTCACGCTACGGTTTGAAAGAACTGAGCGACCGTGAACCGGTAAATCGTGGGAAAAATTTTTTCAATGTGGTAAGCGAGGGCATCACGAGAGATGAGATTTTTATTTTTCGTTCCAAGATAGATAAGTATCTTTGTACAGAATGAGCTCACAATGCACATGACATAGGCATCTATCTTATGATTAATTAAGGCTAAAACGCTCGCATCCCATGGTGTCCCACGATGTCCCACGATGACCCACGATGTCCCACGGTGCCCCCGCGAGGGGGTCTTAGTCCGGTCTAGATCACCAAAACTATTTTGGATGATCAAGACCAGACTATATTGAAGTAGTTTTTAGCTTGATATCGTTTCTCAAATAATAATACTAATATTCAAAATAGTACTTGGTGTATTATTATTTGGGAAACGATACCAATTACCGGGACCCACCACGAGGAGGTAACTACGCTCGGGTCCCATTTATATAAACAGTTTTTAAGCATTGGAAGCAGAGATGTAAAATTATTTTATAATAAAGCAACATTGTAGCGGCGATATTGTTTTGCCGATTTAATACGATATCCATTTTTATCATTTTAATAGTTCCTGCAAACTAAGACTAAATTCACACTTCTTTAATACTAGTTTTCGACTATCAATTAGTTTGAACAAAATTCTCTTTGAGGCTTTTGGTGATCCAAACTGGACTGGTGCGTAGTTCTTAGCTTGGCATCGTTTTCCAAAGATTAATCAGCTTATTAGTTTTTGGAAAACGATGCCAATTACCAGGTCTCACCACGAGGAGGTGACTACGCCCGAGACCCGCCCATGAGTTATTCAACATTATGTATCGGTCTTGACATTCAACCTACTGGCAAGAATGTCGAGTTCTCACTCTACTTCATGGGCCTGCGTAAAGAGATAGTTGTTTCGTAGTCTAACTGCGAAACACGTATCTCCAACGCAGCGCTTACATGAATCTTTACAAACGTAGAACAAAGCTTACGTAACGCAACATCCATCTCCCACACAACGATTACATCGATCAGTACAAATATCGTACAATAATTCGCATCCCTACTGGCATCATTCGGTATCAAACACACATTTATCTAACTTGGAATGAAAGGAAGAAAATGTAGCTACTGACACTGTATATACCATTTCGTGTCTCGCAGAAGGGGCATACGAGTCGCTGTACTAAACTAGTTATCGTTCTATTTTTGCGACACTGTACGATATTGAAGATACTGAAAAGTTATAAACTCTAACGTGATCTCAATGAGTATCCCTTAAAAATGGCTAAACAAGAAAATGCCCGATGAATCAGATGATAAAGGAAAAAATCGCGGCGCGCCCGAAACGAACGAGATCGCGATCTCTCGAAAGAACTAACAAACCTACACGACGTACCCCCGTACACGAGATAACCCCGAGGTTCAGCGGAAAGCCCAAGAATTGACCGTAACTCGATTCCTGTTTCGCCGTTCGAAACTTACACGAGTCGCGGTCGATGGCGCCGACCGATGATGCTAGTGATCCACGGGTAATTCAGCCGTGGATCCAGCACATAGGCCAGCAACTTAACACACTCCAACTGAACATGTGGAACCCGGGGATGGACCGCTGATCAGGATTACAAAGGCAAGAGGCCTCAACTGAACAGTGGGGTCCACTCACGGGGAGGGACCGCTGAACAGGATTACGAAGGCATTGACCTCAACTGAACAGTGGGGTCCAGTCCCGCGGGCCCGAACAGAATTACGGAGGACGTGAAATTGCAGGTCCCTGACCGAGTACCAAAGTACCAATCGGACAGGACTGCGGATCCACGACTGAATCCCCAACAGATTCGCAAGCATCACCGGCGCGACGACAACTCCCGCGATCCGATGCGAACGTCGAGCAGTCGTCGAGCAGTCACCAAGACAGAGGTTTCCTTGGGGCGACTTACGAATCCAAGGAGTTGTCCAGTGTACGTTGACCCGCACGTACCCGGAATACGCACGAGCGAGTACGTCACGCTACGGTTTGAAAGAACTGAGTGATCGCGAACCGATAAATCGCGAGTACAATAAGTACTGTGTGGTAAGCGAGTGAAGGGAGACGAGATTTTTCTTTTTTTCGTTCGAAGGTGGATAAATGTCGTTGTACAGAATGAGCTCACAATGCACTTAACATAGGTATCTACCTTATGATTAATTAAGGCTAAAACGCTCGCATCCCACGGTGTCCCGCGATGTCCCACGATGTCCCACGATGTCCCACGATGTCCCACGATGTCCCACGGTGCCCCGGCGAGGGGGTCTTAGTCCGGTCTAGATCACCAAAACTATTTTGGATGATCAAGACCAGACTATATTGAAGTAGTTTTTAGCTTGATATCGTTTCTCAAATAATAATACTAATATTCAAAATAGTACTTGATGTATTATTATTTGGGAAACGATACCAATTACCGGGACCCACCACGAGGAGGTAACTACGCTCGGGTCCCATTTATATAAACAGTTTTTAAGCATTGGAAGCAGAGATGTAAAATTATTTTATAATAAAGCAACATTGTAGCGGCGATATTGTTTTGCCGATTTAATACGATATCCATTTTTATCATTTTAATAGTTCCTGCAAACTAAGACTAAATTCACACTTCTTTAATACTAGTTTTCGACTATCAATTAGTTTGAACAAAATTCTCATAGTAACCTTTGGAGATCCAAACTGGACTGTTGCGTAATTCTTGGCTTGGTATCGTTTTCCAAAGATTAATCAACTGATTAATTTTTGGAAAACGATGCCAATTACCAGGTCTCACCACGAGGAGGTGACTACGCACGAGACCCGCCCATGAGTTATTCAACATTATGCATCGGTCTCGACATTCAACCTATTGGTAAGAATGTCGAGTTCTGACTCTACTTGATCATGGGCCTGCGTAAAGAGATAGTTGTTTCGTAGCCTAACTGCGAAACACATATCTCGAACGCAGCGCTTACATAAATCCTCACAAACGTAAACCAACATACATAACACACCATCTATCTCCCACACAACGATTACATCGATCAGTACAATAATTCGCAACCCTACTGGCCGCATTCGGTATCAAAGACACATTTGTCTAACTTGGAACGAAAGAAATAATATGAGGCTACTACGGAAAAGGAGCCCCAACAATCAGACGGTGAAAGAAAAACCGCGGCGCGCCCGGAACGAACGAAATCACGACCTCTCGAAAGAACTAACAAACCTACATGACGTACCCCCGTGCACCGGATAACCCTAAGGTTCAGCGGAAAGCCCAAGCATTGACCTTCGCCCGATTCCTGTCACGTCGTCTGGATCTTATCACGGTCGATGGCACCAACCGATGATACTAGCGATCTAGCAAATAGGCCTGCGATTTAACACACTCCAACTGAGCAAGTGAGGGCCCGGGGAGGGACCGCTGAACAGGATTACAAAGGCAAGGCCCCAACTGAACAGTGGGGTCCACCCCCGCGGGTTCGCCACTTGAACAGAATTACGGAGGACGTGAAAAGCAGGTCTCTGCCCGAGTACCGAAGTACCAATCGGACAGTATTGCGGATCGCAGGCATCACCAGTGCGATGACAACTCCCGTGATTCGAGGCAAACGACGAGCAGTCGTCGAGTAGTCATCAAGACAGAGGTGTGCTTGGGGCGACTTACGAATCCAAAGAGTTGGCCAGTGCACGTTGACCCGCACGTACCCGGAATACGCGCGAGCGAGTACGTCACGCTACGGTTTGAAAGAACTGAGCGACCGTGAACCGATAAATCGTGGGAAAAATTTTTTCAATGTGGTAAGCGAGGGCATCACGAGAGACGAGATTTTTATTTTTCGTTCCAAGATAGATAAGTATCTTTGTACAGAATGAGCTTACAATGCACATAACATAGGTATCTATCTTAAGATTAATTAAGGCTAAAACGCTCGCATCCCACGGTGTCCCGCGATGTCCCACGGTGTCCTGCGATGTCCCACGGTGTCCTGCGATGTCCCACGATGTCCCACGGCGCCCCCGCGGGGGGGTCTTAGTCCGGTCTAGATCACCAAAACTATTTTGGATGATCAAGACCAGACTATATTGAAGTAGTTTTTAGCTTGATATCGTTTCTCAAATAATAATACTAATATTCAAAATAGTACTTGGTTTATTATTATTTGGGAAACGATACCAATTACCGGGACCCACCACGAGGAGGTAACTACGCTCGGGTCCCATTTACATAAAGAGTTTTTAAGCATTGGGAGCAGAGATGTAAAATTATTTTATAATAAAGCGACATTGTAGCGGCGATATTGTTTTGCCCGGAGTGTATTTGTTCTTACATTACTTGTAATCTAACGGTCTTGATACTCCGAGGCAAAACAACAACATGATTTGAAATGTCCTCTGACTCATGTGCAGCTACAGATAAGATGTTGCCTTCAATTAAATTGCACTTGCTTAATTGATTCCATGAATATGGTGTTATTTCCTTGGTTTTGAGCAGACATGGAAAATTACATCTTAAAATTACACTCTGTGTTACCACTGGTTTTATACGAAACAGTGAAACGAGAAATTAAATACTGTATTTAAAATTAAAAAATAATGCTATATAGAAACAAAATAGCACTTCAGGGGCTTGAAAGATTTCGTTAATAAAATAAAACAGAATAAATCATTAATTCACTCACTACGAATTGATGGTATTGATTTAAATCAATGTAGAGTTACTTCCGATTAACGGTACAACTGTTATAAATTAAGAGCATAATTACTTTGAATTAATGGGAGAATATGGTTATACATTATTGGTATAGTTGTTAAGAATTGATCGAGTAATTGTTTTAGATTAATGGCTCAAATGTTACAAATTAATGGCTTAAATGTTATAAATTAATAGTTTAAATGTTATAAATTAATGGCTAAATGTAAAAATAACAGTTTAAAAGTTACAAATTAATGGCCTAGACGTTATAAATTAATAGCTTGAATGTTATAAATTAATAGTTTAAATGTTGTAAATTAATAGCTTAAATGTTATAAATTAATAGTTTAAATGATATAAATTAATGGCTAAATGTATAAAATAACAATTTAAAGGATACAAATTAATGGCTTAAATGTTATAAATTAATAGCTTAAATGTTATAAATTAATAGCATAAATGTATAAAATAACAGTTCAAATATTGTAAATTAGTGGCTTAGATGTTGTAAATTAATAGCTTAAATGTATAAAATAACAGTTTAAATGTTGTAAATTAATGGCTTGAATGTTATAAATTAATAGCTTAAATGGTATAAATCAATAGCATAAATGTTATAAATTAATAGTTTTGACGTTATAAATTAATTCCTTAAATGTTATAAATTAATGGCTTAAATGTTATAAATTAATAGCTTAAGTGTTGTAAATTAATGGTTTAGACGTTATAAATTACTGGTTGCAATGTTGTTATTTGATATTTTTTTTATTTACCTTATATTTATGTTCTTCTTCGATGATCCTCTTCGATGTTCACTCTCCGGAATTTCAGGCAGAAAAGAGCTCGCGCGCGACTTCCGTGTTCCTTATATACCTTGACAAGGTGACGAGATGTCAATCAAACGGTAACGATCGTTTGACATAGCAAAGGACGGTTTTTCCATTATGACAAAATCAAATTGAACAATTTCTTAATTTTATCGTAAATTGGCGCCTTCAACGATTTAATACGATATCCATTTTTATCATTTTAATAGTTTCTACAAGCTAACACTAAATTCACGCTTCTTTAATACTACTGTTCGACTATCAATTAGTTTGAACAAAAAAGGGAAAAAAAGCCTAACGGCAATCGATGACGTTATTGTGAAATAAGTTAAGGTATTAAATAATCAGACAGATAAAATTCATATTAAGCATTATATTATATTATCGATATTCGTTCATTTACTCGTTTTAATCACAAAATAAAATGTTCCTTTTTCTTGAATCAAACCTACATCACTGTATGCGATATTTACAATTCTCATTTAATATTTACTTAAAAGTCGGTTTCTTTTTTAATTCCTGACAAGTTAAACAAGTAAATTTACTTATTATAGTTGTAACATAAAATGGCTCTTTTTTCTTCAATAGCATTTGCATCGATGTACGATTACGTTATAACGTAATACCATATAACGTCGAATTGTATAACGTAATATCATATATCGTTAAACTATATAACGTAGTACCATATAACGTAATACGTAATAATGTAATACTATCTACCGTTATACAATATAACGTTATACTATGTAACGTTATACTATATAACGTTGTACTATATAACGTTGTACTATATAACGTGACACCATATAACGTTGTGTTATATAACGTAATACGTTATAACGTTATACCATATAGCGTATTACGTTATAATAACGTTATACCATATAACGTTATGTTATATAACGTAATACCATATAACGTTATACTATATAACATTATACTGTATAACGTAATACGTTATAACGTAATACAATATAATGTAGTACGTAATAATGTTATAATTTATATCGTAATACGTAATAACGTTATACTGTATAACGTAATATGTTATAACGTTACACCATATAACGTATTACGTTATATCGTTGTACCATATAACGTGATACTATATGATGTATTAGGTATTAACGTTGTACTATATATCGTAATATTATACTATATAACGTAATACCTTATAACGCTATACGTTATACTATATAACGTACTGCGTTATCACATTTGACTACATAACATTATTCTACATATCGTAATACGTTATAACGTTAAACTATATAACGATATACTATACAGGGTGGTTGGTAACTGGTGGTACAAGCGGAAAGGGGGTGATTCTACGCGAAAAGAGAAGTCGAAAATATAGAATTATAATCTTTTTTTAAATTTTTCTTTTTTTTTTAATTTTTCCATCAAGACAACGATCTACAGTGAGATCCGTTTTAATTTACCACACGCGTACCGAGCCTAAATTCAAAGTCGGTTTTCTCGAAAACAAAACCTCAAGCGAAAAATTTTTGTTCTATATTTTCGACTTCTTTTTTCGCGTAGAATCACCCCCTTTCCCCTTGTACCACCATTTACCAACAACCCTGTATATCTACGGAATAAATGTATAGGAAGTTAATTAATTTCAAAGGTATAATAACAAAGAGAAAGTTGCATCTATTGTTCTATCATTCCATTGTTCAATGATTAATCAAAATTCGACGAGTACGGGGGTTCGACCGATTTTAGGTTATGCAACCACGACCTTGGATTACTCGGCGTTTCGCCGGCCGTGAAACGATTTATCCTGGTGATCTGTCGCTGACACGCGCCAATCATCGGCTCTCGTTACTGCTCCGGCTGTTGGCGCGTTTCGATCGCTGTTTTTTCAAAAGAATCACTCTTTCGAACGACAGGGGTGCGCCCAGGATACGGTTCCACTGGTTTAACGAGGAAACGATTTAATCGAGGTAAAGAAAGATCCACCGATGACGATCGGATGATGTTGGCAAGAAAAAATTCTGTTTCTGTTAAATATAAAGTGGAATAGATGGTCGGTTTATTTAATATCAAAGTGAGAATATTTCACTTAAAATTCCTCGTATCCTTAACTGTCTGACGTATAAGTCTGATACTACTCGAACTTCTGCGCACCGCGATTAACTACTTCACTTTTTAATTAAGTTTCTATACTTTTAATTAAGCAATTAAATTGTATACAAAATTCACAATCTTTATAAAGTGCTTTAATAATTAGAAACTTGTAAAAAATTCAACTATGATCGAGTTGTAACAAAACGGATTTCAGACTCGCGCGTAGTACAAGTAGAATATGACAGTTCTTATCGGACAGACATTAGCTGGTTGTTACTTGTTTCTAAGAATTCTTCGCACAATCTAGAATCAAATATACGGAAACGCGATTCTTTAAATTAGATCTGTATATCGATCGCAATAACCAACACGTTGAAGTGTAGCAAATCTATGGACGGGACTGGAGAAACAATTTGGCCGCGGTCGCCGCGTTACATAACATTTGCGTGGTAATGCGATATTGATTGGAGACAGCTCGCTAGCACGAATATTATTATCCGGCAGGTAACAACAGACTCCGCCGCTGGATCGAGCGTCGGTCTCGAACCGGAAGTAATCTTCGTTTTAACAGGCCACTCAGTAATGTTGTCAGCCGTCTACCAATGGAATGCACGCTATAAGACTAAAGAAGCAAAACGAAGCTTACACGGAACTTAATTAGATGCGGGATGCAAATTAGAATGAAACTGCGAACAAACCAGATTACACGATAATACGAAATTTTCTACATATTTATGTAAAATTTTATAACATAGAAATAGGTTAGCTACTGTCAATGCTATTTATTATCGTATATAGCATATAATTAATATTGATGGTTTATTAGCATAATTTCAACGAAAATTCACTAATAAATATATTAAAATACAAATAGATACTGTTCGACGTTACTTGGTGTATTCGAGAATTTATAAAATTTCAAGCAAAAACAATTGAAGTGGCGACCATTGTAATAAGACTGTGGATATTGATGAAAGTTTATATTTTAATAAACGCGAGCGAAGAAATAGAATTTAGATAAAAAATAAAGACGAGCATTCCACTTTGAATATTTTACATATTTAATACGTCCTTCCGTTGGCTAATTATAGGTCAATATGCATTTCACTTGTATCAAGATGTCCGAAAAATTTTTTTGGTATTATAAGGAAATAATAGACGTACAATGCTTTTTGTTTTATATACAGGGTGGTTGGTAACTGGTGGTACAAGCGGAAAGGGGGTGATTCTACGCGAAAAGAGAAGTCGAAAATATAGAATTATAATCTTTTTTTTTCAATTTTTGTTTTCGAGAAAATCGACTTTGAATTTTCGCTCGGCACGCGTGCGGTACGTTATAACGGATCTCACTGTAGATCGTTGTCTCGATGGAAAAATTAAAAAAAATAATTAAAAAAAAATTTTTTGTTCTATATTTTCGACTTCTTTTTTTTGCGTAGAATTACCCCCTTTCCGCTTGTACCTCCAGTTACCCACCACCCTGTATATCCTCATTGTTCGGCAACGAGCTTTTTCTCAAACTGTTTTATCGTATTAATCCATTTGCATCATGGCCCTACTTAAGAGAACAGTTGAAGGCATCAGCGGCGTTCAACTGACGACTGGTCCCTATCACTGCGCGCGGTCGATCGTAGGTGCAGTAAATGACATCCGAATTCTTCATGGAGTTCATCGAAAATTTACTGTTCAAAACGATTGGTAGACAATGTTACTTCGCAAACATCGTATCTTACATTTTTTATAACAGAGAAAAAAGGTAAAAGTTATTTATTTAAAAAAAATTATTTAGACTAAAATGGAAATAAAAAATAGCAGTCACAGCACGAGTAGTAATCCGCGCTTGGTGATAGAAGACAGTCGCAGCGCGCACTTAGATGTAAATGGGTTAAATATTAAAGGAAGCATACGCCTAAGAGTGAACATGCATTGAAAACAAGGCAAAATAAGAAGCAAGCCAAAACAAAGCACCCGCAAACGTCACGGGGTGCCCTGTAGCATCCACGAAACATTCGCTGCAACCTCCTAAACAACCGCCGGAAGAAGAAAAAGACTTTCTTCTCACCTATCTCAAAGTGAGAAGAAAGAAAATCCACTTCGAGCAACTTCCGGCTCAAAGAAGCATACGGCTTAAAAAGAAGACGGCGACAAACGGTACGAGTAAAAACAAAAGGAAAACCAACCAACGAAATCATAGGAAAAAAGAAAGAAGGAAAAAAGAAGAGGAGAAAGCTTCATACAGCCTGCAGCAGGAAACAGAATAAAGAGAATGCCACTGCACACACGATTCACGCGGCCGATGCAACCCCGTCACCTAAAATACACGCTCCAAGTACCAACACGTTTATCTACGCGTTTCACTTATACATTCATATATATATATATAAAACACACATACATATATATATATATACATATACGACACAGGTTCCTGAAATTGTTCGAATACTCGCAGATATCTTTCATGAATATATTATGCGTGTTATATGAATCATTTTGAAATTCGATTAGATTGTTATGAGACTCGACTATCGCAATTACATTGGTAGAGATTGATAGAAATTGGGAAATTTATATAAAAATCTCAAGATATTTGGTGCATGCGTATAGAGTTCCCAGAGATTATGAAAGTATTTGGACAGTTATAATTATCCATTCTATTAATAAACTTCGACGTTCAATGGGACTGTATGTCACCTTTAACTGATAATTTGGATACTTTGGTCTGAATCGGTACGTCACATCTCTTTCAAGTCTCGTTGAGTTATTGATATATCAGTAGCTATAATGCTTTATAATTATGTAGCATATAATTATTAATAATACGTTACAGTAACATTAAATTAATAATACAATAATATTAAGGTATTATTAATATCCGATACCGATGGTATTCACCGTGTAAAATATCGAATACAAAAAGATCGAGTATTTCGAAATCGAGTAAAACGAATTTAAATTGTTGTACTGTTTAAGTGCCATTCGTGGTACAGAGATACTATACTTCAAGTTAACGATTATTATACACGTTTAAGATCGCTATATACTAATCCTTTTTATCGATTTCACTAATTTCCTACTATACGCCTGCACCATCAGATCGCTCTCAAACCTAACCGACATTACCATAACGCATAAACGTGTCCCGTTGCGATGTCGTACAATTACCATACATCTTGTCTAACACGTACGATACGAACATAAAAATTTTCTATTTCTAAGTAATCAAACGCTGCACACACATATAGCAAAAAATGGTGGGAGACACACGGACGATCGTGTCCTTCCACCACAGAAAACGTGGCACTCGGACAGATAGGCAGGCGCGGCCACACAGGCGCGTACGCTACGTACACACGCGAAACTAGCATAACGGGCAGCCCACCCTCTCGTTGCAGCGAGGGTGGATTCCATGGCCCATGCGCGCACGCCGCGCCAGCACGCAGCCCACTAGCAGCCGCGGCGATCGCGGAGGTTCGAGGCTACGTCTGAGGGTGACACCCTGCAGTCTGACGCGGGACTTCGACCCTCGTGCTTCGCTCGGGGATGGAATAACCGCGGAGTCCCCGCCTCGCGGAATTCAGTCGCGTCGACGACGTCGAACGTGCTTTTCGCCGGCAGCGCTCAGAAAGGCAAATTCAGAAACAAATAATAGAAGAAGGGATAAGAATTTTGACATTTCGTATATACTGTATGGTGAAATTTGTCCGTGGATCGAGACGAGAATTTCTATATTTCGTAGTCATAGTGAAATTTCTCCAGCTATACGTTGCTACCGTAATTGCATTCGAAAACTCAGATATCTGGTACATTATAGTGAAATTTCTTTATAGAAGCTCAAGAAAGGGCAATAACTTTTATATTTCCTACGTTATAGTGAAATTTCGACACATTGGTACGTAACGATTACTTTAAAAATTCCGCTTTCCGTGCTGGAATTTCTTCATAGAACAACAACCCCGGGACGAGAATTTTCATTACGTTTGATACTTTTTACAGTGACATTTCCCCGCTAGTAGATTGCCTCGATAATTGTAAATTCTATTGAATCGAAGGATCTACGTATTGAAAAATTCGTAATCTATGTATCAATGAGTTTTTCATCGTTTCGTTGGTAATCTTTAAAGTTAAAAGGAAAGTAATTTTGTCGGGTATTTTGCACGAGAATCGTGTAAGGGAAGGAAGTGGCTGGTTGGAACAGTTCGCGAGTGTTTCCTACGGCAAGAGGAGAGAAAAAGGCAGAGAAAAGAACACGTTACCTGGCAGCGTGGCGAAGAGAAAGGGAAGAGAGCTGGCAGAGCGAGTAACCGGTAAGTCGATTACTTCGTGGTCGGTGATCAAACGTAGCTTTCATCGCCGTCGCTGTGGCAGTGACTATGGCACGCTTATAGCCGAGTTAGTTCAAAGTCAAAGATTCTTGAAAATCGTCGATCGGCGTCGATCTATCGACGTTTGACGCGCCGTCGACTGCCAAGCATTTTTCCCCCACTTTCTTTCTCTTTACTCCCTTCTTTCTGTCCTTTTCTACTATTTTTACAGTGTAAGTGGCTCAATTAATAGGAATTCATTCTTCGAATATTTTTTCTCGCGTTTATATATTTTTTTAGTAGAACTTATCCGCTGAAAGATAAACGTAGTTTCCGCACGATCCAATTTCTGCGAGGAATAGCAGAGTGTAAGTTAATTGCGCGGTCTTCGTAAGTAGTTCGATTGATAGGATTTTAATCGTTCGAATATTCTCGTCTATATTTTCAGTAGAATTTATTTAATGAAAGATAAACGTAGTTTCCGTGCGATCAAATTTCTGCGAAATACAGAATAGTTAAAGTTACTTTTATGATATTCGCAAGTGGCTCGATTGATAGCAACTAATTGTTGGAATATTTCTTTCCGTCTGTGTATTTAGCAGAATTTGCCCGATAAAAGATAAACATGGTTTTCACACCATCAAATTTCTGAAAAAGAAAGAACGAACGTTTCCCGCAAGAGCATTAAATCTGCCAATTTCGTGTATTTAAAGCGGATCGTTCGTTTCGTTTCGTATGATGGGGCATAGAAAGCAGATACAAATATGTCGATTGCAGTCTCCGCTGCGAAAATACCAAAGAAATATTCTCCTCTCCGCTGTCTTTCCTATTCTCTCGATATATTTTCTATGTAAAATATACGAAAGACGTTTCCTTTCTCGAGCCATA
The DNA here is from genome assembly GCF_011952205.1 of Bombus bifarius. Lineage (NCBI taxonomy): Eukaryota > Metazoa > Arthropoda > Insecta > Hymenoptera > Apidae > Bombus > Bombus bifarius. Next base: position 17,897 of record NW_022884544.1, read on the forward strand.
GGATTATTCTTCCAGCTATTATAATAAAAATATCTTCCGAAACACATTATCGAAAATTTCTCGATGCCATCGTTCGTTTCACAAATGAAAAAGTACTCGAATATCCAGAAGAAACGAGAAAAGAAGCATCTATTCAGTTCAAATCCATTTTCCAGTCCACAATTCAGCCCTCGTGTTCGAAGAAACAGCGGAGAGGATGAGATGCTTTATTCCTTTTTCTGAATGGCGAAAATACGCCAGGCTGTTCTTCAAGCTTTCTTTCCACTCTATCGGAAGTCAGGAAGCAACGGAAAAGCATATAGAATAGACGAAAAAAAAAAGAAGAAAAAACAGGAAAGAAAAGGACGAAACGAAACGAGAAGACACCGGCTCTTACCGTTCAATGAAAATATTATTTAGATATGCTTTTCGTTCCGTAAATTCTTTGCAGTCGATCCTTCGCCTCTATGGGACGGCTTAAAAAGACTGTTCCTCGCGAATAGATTTAAAGGAGGGTCGCGTACGAGCCAAACGGATTGGGGAGAATATCCGATTGGAGGAAAAACTTGGCTGGAAAACCACTTATCTGCAAACGCGCTGCGAAATTGAATAACAATACGCAATTTTAGATTCGCAGAGTATTGGTAAAATTACGGTTAGAAAAGGGATTTAAGATTTCGCTTGGTTAGGTAAGAGAATGGATAGCAAGCGGACAAGCTGAGCGGTAAGTAGGTTGTGGATTTTCGTGCGTTTATAGGAAATTAGAGAGTCAAATTGCACAGAATGTAAAATTGAACAGATGAAAAAGTATACGATATATCCAAAATATATAACATTTTTCTTTCTATAATACGTGGTAAATAAAGCGATTTTCTACCTTTCTAATTGTATTTTCAAACACGTGAATTTGATTTTAAAAAGTGCGGTCTGTCAGATACCAGGATTTTTTATTTTTCAGGTGATAAGCTAGAAAGTGTAATAGAAATTGAAAAGATTTTCTATTTCGTTATTTATCTTTCTTTCTGATTGCTATTCCTATTCCATAGCATTTTATTCCTTTTCTTGCTTCTGCAACTCTGTGTGCGCTGACAAATTTTATATTTATAGACGAATGAACAAATAAACAGACGAAATATGGTGAGATTTGAAGCAAAGATAATTGGACTGATATATTGTACCGCAATTTTTGTGTATTCAACCTCGTCAAAGCTTTGACGTTTACTTAGAGAGACAAAATTTCACTCTCTCACGCGTTTATTTTATTAAAAATTCATTCACCACGGCGTAAATTAAACTTCAGAATACACGATCAAACAATTCACAATGCCTCCAAACGTTCACGTTGTAATCTTATCTCGCTCACTCGCTATGCTTATTTCGACAGTCTGCTTTAACCTCGTCCAATGATTTCTTACATAAATATCGCAACATTTCTGCATTTAATTCTTCAAAATTGCACCAAGCTTAATGCAAGTATTAGGTTGTCCGAAAAGTTTCTTTCGTTTTATGAGGAAATAATAGACGCACCTTTTTTGTTTTATATTATTTTGTCGAATTACGTACGGCCCATTTTGTTCTGTTGAGATAAACACCGCGACATTTCACGTTTGTATGAAGGTGCACTATTATAAAAAACACGTTTGTGAAAGAAAGACACTTTCCGGACAACCTAATACAAAAGAAATTACCTGTCTTTCTATTTGGTTTCTCGACATCACCTGATTTCTCGACACCAAACATTAAATTAGCTCTCGAAATACCCAAATTAAGGAATCCATAGCACTTTCAAACTTTCTCATTGAAATCCTCTGCGCTCGCGATTGATGTTTATTTCAACAGTCAACTTCAACCGTCGAGAAACGTTGGTGGCGTCATTTTCGTACGTATTCGAGGCAACGGAGATTCCTTCAAAGGCCACAATTCCCAGACGTAATTTCGTCGGCTATCAGAGCGTCTTAATTCGCGTTACGTAATGGTCGTGGACGGAGGTGGCGATGCGAAAACATTCGAAAGGCAAAGTAGGCGACTCGACTCCTAGTTTCTCCCTGTCGACGCTTTTTTTCGAATTCGATTCCCAAATCGGTCGCGGCTCTACTATTTTTTCCCCTCTCTTCTTTCTTCTCTCCATTTCTCTCTTTCGTCCCCTTTTTTATTCCCATCGAACGCGCACGTCCGCTCGATAAAAGCGGGCCGTTTTTTTGATCAGCTTTCGCGTGGTATTTTGTTGCCTCGACGTTTTGTCTCGGACAATGGTTTTGTTCGGCAACGAACGCGCCCAGTCCGATCGCCAATATATGTATCCACGTGTCAATTTTCGATGGCGGATTCCTTTTGAGTCGTTAGCAAGCATCGATAAGCGTTATTCGGCCCGGCAGCGTTCGGTAAATAGCCCGATGGCTTGTTCCGCGCGGAACGTTTCCCCTGTATATTGTTACAGTTTTTCGCGATTCACCTGTGAATCGTTCGCTTCTTTTTTCTCGTTTTTTTTTTTTTTTTTTTTTTTTTAGGAAGATATTCTTTCTCTGGTGAAAAATTGCCGCTATAAAATGTGGGGTTTGCCGGTTGACGAAGCGAGCGTAGAGGAGGAATTTTATCTTGTTGTATGGCGAAATTGCGTAATGGGTGCCATTTTATAGCTCTTAACTGTATTTCTGTTTTATCGCAATGGTCTAATGGAGAATTACGCAAGTATTCTTCTCCGAATATTTTTAATTGCAAAAGACTGTAATAAATAATCATATACGTACGAATGAATATATTTGCAGTTAATGTGTTCGTATTGTCGTAGTTTCATCCGAATTCTTACCATCGTCTATTCATATAATATAGTTTTATTATCATAAATATGAACAATTTTAATATAACGAAGAATTTTGGAAGATTTTAGCATTTTTCAAAGGTTTTGACAAACCTATACGTTTGAATTACGTTGGTGCCACCATGTAGGTTGAATTGAAAAATAAACTAACACAAACAAATTTTTTTCTAATTTTCTAACGAATCATTCAGCGGGAAAATTTGCTTATTTCAGTTTTTAAATCACATTTTAAAGTCACATTTTAAAGTTCTATGAAAACATGCTTCTCTTTAAAAGTCGTATATTTCAAACAAAATCTGGCTACTTTATTTCCTTTTTAAATGCATTATGAGATCCATTATGCTCATTCATCAACGATTTTTCGAAAAGAAAAATCTTTTTGCAAAATCCCCTTACTTTTACCATTTTCCGCATAGTGAACGTTTGTTTTAATCCACAACCTATTCATTCAACGTTATATTTCTAGATTCACAATTCACCATCTATTTTCATAAAATCACGCTTCCTTCCAATTTCGTCTGGGAAACTTCTCGCTGCTGATTCATTTCACATCGCTCGTATAGAAAAGTTTATCAATATGAAATCTCTGACAACTACATTTCCGCTCGTGTATCCTAAACTTCGCGTATTCCATCGAATATTTTCACATGTGGCTGTACGTGGACACCGTCTTCGATTACGATGCAACGACAAAGGGTTGTGTTCATTGAGCAAAGTAGGTTCGATGGGGAGAGACGGTTCATCGAAGTTGCTTCAAAGGACCGAACTTTGTCGCGTAATTTCAGTCCAAGGTACAGAACCACGTCTTACCCTCTGACGATCCTCCTTGCTAATTTCGCGTGTCCTACGGGCTTGCAATTCCGTGCGCTCGTTCTCTTGTAACGACCACCTGAGTCTGATCATCAGAATCCTTCTTAGAAGTTGTGCAGGTCATTGAAGAATCTTCCTTAGCTTTCAAATCTGAAACTTCAATTACTATCGACAGCTACGATGGTGTGGATCGAATTATTAAATTCTAGAATACTGCATTCTTATTTACTAAATACTAGACGTATTTATTATTAGTAGCGTTTCTAAATTACATCCGAAATATATTTCACAGACGTAATTATGCCATAGGTGTGTTGATATGAACACGTAATCAGGGTCGCAGCCAATTAGCTCGTATTAATGCCATATAATTAATAATTGTACCAGCTATACAGTTAATTGCTTTGCTATATAATCATACAATTAGTAATTATACGTCAAATAATACTGATTGCCCGGCTCTCACCGCGAGGAAGTGCTGCGAATGCAGACCCGCCCTGTCCCAACCACCCTCCTTTCTCGTAAAAAGTCTACAATTTATTCATCGACAGATAAATACTTCTTTTGGTGTGCGTCTGTACGATGTTCACAGAGTTTGACAAATAACCGTGGTGATTAGACACTCGAGATGTTAATGACAATGATCTTAGGTTCGATAACGAATCCACGGCCAACGGGGTAACTCTTTGTTAAACGTAGAATATATTTTGAAGCACAAAAGCGTTTGCTGTGACGCTCTTCGCGTATACTGCACGTAAAGACGATGTGAAACTCTCCAAGGAGATCACAAGAATAAAAGACTGAAGAAAACTTTCCTTTCCTTACGATCGCGTTCGTTTGTTGTATATTGGTCGGGGGATACCGACAAAATTCCAATCGCCGTTGGTAGACAGTACCGCGTAGCAGCCACATTGTTTCTGCCCGGGGTTTAATTATTAATACAACGTGTGTCCCATAATATCGACACTTCTGAGGCAAAACCACACGTGGCTTGATTTGTCCTCGAGCCCGTGTGCCGCGACAACTATATTTTTTTAAGGAGAACTATACAACTACTCCATACGTCTGTTAGGTAAAAACGTCCATCCCGTGACCGTGGCTACGTTCAGCGACCAGTTGTGTCACCTCGAGCCCAAGCCCACTGTCACAAATCTCGGGCAGACATAATCGGATTGAATCATAAACAACTATTTCTAAGTTTTATTATGTAAGTACAGCTTTGATAAATAGTCTAGACTAAAATATTGAGCATCTTTCCAAAAATTCCAAAAGAAAGGCCCCGATGTCCTTTCATCTCCGACATATATATATGTATATTAAAATTTTCGACTTGTATTATCGTGAAAGTGGAAACTAATTGATTATGATTAATAATTATAGTAATTAATTATGATTAAGAGTTAAAGAAAAAGGACAAGAGAATATGATTCTATATGTGCCATATAGAATTAACTACTACCATAATATATGCATTCTACAATGTCATGCTTTTATTACAATGCCATGCTTTTACTACCATGCCATATTTCTTACTACTATACCAACCTATTACGACTAGCACGACCTTACCTACTTACTTGGATTACCTAGCTATAAATCACACCTACATAAAAATCTAAATGTCTGCTTAGTCTATCTACGTTATAATCTAAATGTAATAAAGAGAAAGGGGATGAATATTGTATGGAGTATGAATCCTCTCCACTTGATGTCACAAGAGACTCTGAAACAAATTGAATCTGCCAAAGGTTAGTAAAATTCTATAAAATACATATAATTATTTCCTGATTGGTGAGGCTCAAACGTTATTTCATAATATTTAGCGTAATATTTTATTTTCTTTACCTCCTTTATTTCTCTCATTCTTTTGAGCCCTTTGCATACATATTTAAAATACCATGAAACGTTCAAATATGCAACTGAAGTGTATTTTCTGTAAACTGATAAGCCTGAAACAAACTCATTTACTGGATTAGTATTTAAAAAAGAAAAAATCAAGCACCTCTGAAATGAGAACATTTTATACATGAAAAATAAAATACTAATTATCAATTAGATTAAATTACTGTTGATTAAATTTTAACAAGAATAGAGAATCGTTTGTGTCTTTTCAATCAAAACTACAATAGGAAAATTGAAAGCAAGAATTTTAAGTAATTGAATTCTAAGTAATTGAATTTTGTGTAATTGAATTTTAATTGAATTTTGAGCAATTGAATTTTAAGTAATTGAATTTGAACTGAATTAAAAATTGGAAATTTAATCTGAACATTAAGATTAGAGAAAAATCGATTATTTCAAAATCACTTACTTTGTCTTTTAACATTTACTATCTGTTACTTCTTATTCAACATAATGAACCGAAAGATATGCACATAAATCATTTTTTCCAGAATTTTTCTTACAAATGAACGATGATCGCGTATGAAATTCATTTAATGCAAACGAAATTCAAATATTTATCAAATTCTACATTATTGTTAATAGATCGAAAATATCATGATCAGAAAAATTCTAAAGATTATGGTTCTAATAACTAACAATCACTAGTACTGATTCCAGTAGTAACAAATTAAGTTTAAACTGACATTTAAAAGAAATTGCTAGATACTTGAAAAAATAATATCAATTTAATGATTTAATAAAAAATATTTCAAGTCTTTGCAGCAACATTAAGCTATTTCATTACAATACTTTGTTACATAAAAAGTTCTGTATTTTAGTAGTCATGCTAACGTTAACACTAACAAAGAAATATGTCTTATAGCAGTATTTTCAGTAACAAACGCAGTAATAAGGGGCGTTGAAAAAGAACTCACTACACTCAATCGTCTTCCACTTTATATAAGCCCGATTAACAAACCGTGCGTGGAACGCAATATTCTTTTTGTTTCGCAACGCTAATTTATTATTAATATTTATGAAACAGAAAATTCTCAAAATCGAACGCGAGGAGTGCTTTCTTATATCTGCAATATCAATTAATCTATCATTTGCGAAAAAAAATAGCAATAAAGTCTAAAAATTCCCGAAATTTGATATGCAACGCTAATAAATATTAATCTACGCAGTCGTATTTAAACAACACCAATAGCTAATGATCCCAGTGCAACCATTTAAGTGGTTGCTGATGAATGATCACATTTGTACAGCTTTTGTAGCTGCATCGAGTGATGCAGAAACAATAGTCGTCGACAAATGCAGTCGAAGGATTTTGGGAATTTTGTACACGCAATTCTACTTAACAAAACGCGACCATTCATTGTCGCAACGCTAGAAATGGAGAGAATAATTAGAAATCGCGATGGAATAATATCGCAACGCTAACTCTTACAGTGAATTCAATGAAAATTACGATTTCCTATACGAAAAAGCTGCTTCAAATATTCTGATATTGCAACCTACAATATTATAAAATTAATTGAAATCTAACATTTTTGTAATTTGATTTTAAACAACAGAAACATTTTTAATGTTTCAAGTTTGTAGCGAATGAGAGAAACGACGCAATTCCTCGGCCGAACCGCACACACACACACGCACGCACACACACACAATGTAGAAAATACGTCGTGGACGATACACTAACACATAGTCAGTCGCTGAGAAATTTTTGCATCAATTATGGTCATCGTGTTCAATGTCTTTCTTCCATTCAAGTAGCGTCTGGACACGTGAATGGGATCCCGAAAATGAGCGCGGAAAGGGTTAAATTTGAAAATCATGATCTAAAAAGATGATTAGTTCGTCTGCATCGTCATTAGACGACAATTGCATCTTCCAAAGCAACGAAATCGCAGGACATCCGATTTCTCCGCTACAAATGCTCATATCTCGTATTTATACTAAAATTCATTGCTTAAGATAAACTATATTTATGCCATACAGGTATATTCGTGTAGATATTTGCCTGTTGCAAATATTTGCACCGAATACTAATATACATATTCATAAGTACCATGAATATATTCTCAAATGTATATGTTTAACCTAACTATTAAGAGGCTCATTATTATAATCGCGATGTGCAAGAAGACCTATCCTCAACTAATAAATAAACATTTAAAAAAATAAATGTTACGACTCTCAGGTATAAAAAATACTCGCGGTTACTATGCTCGCAAAAAATTACAACCGTAATACAACCAGTCACCCGTGTCGATTTCATCCTATGACATGATCGAGTGATCAGAGGAAAAGAAATGTATGCGAAAAAGAAGAACGTTGCCATCGATGCTGCGCTATCCCGGCAAATACCATCAGGAAGACTAACATCAGGCAGAAATAGCTGAAAATCCAATGGTGGGAACAGAGATTGTAAAAAATCTGTTAAAAAAAGAAACACGATGAGTGGTTGCTGGTTATTTGAAAAGCTGGAGATAATGAAAAATGCCATCGTGACATCAAATGCCAATTTATGATTAAATATATATTTTGTAATATTTAAATTTATATGATAAATATTATTGATAACGTTTTCGTATAAGGTGCGGAATACAAATAAAAATTAGAAATAGTCTAAAGTTGAGTAGTGCGATGTAAATTCAATGTAATCGTTTGTATGGCTACCTTTGATCTGATGATACCAATTAAGCGACAAGATGACAGTTTTTCTCTAGAATTAAAAAAAAAAAAATTGTAACAGTTTCACAGTATTTCGTAAATTAATGAACGAATATCCTGTTGCACGTGGAAAAATAATAGAATTTTAAAGAATTTATAGAGGAAACTTAGTATTATTTGTATTCGTGTAATGACGTGACGTCTGTCATTTTCCACACAGCGGTTTAAAATTAAATACGATGGTCGAAGTATAGTTCTATTGCACGATAATGCACGACTGCATGTGACAAACTACGTAACCAACAGCTCTAGAACTTGAATGGTCAGTTTCACCACACACATCGCCTGCATCGTCATACACATCGTTCCTAAAATATTATTCTTTTCAACGACTATAAAATCCGTTGTACAACAATTTGCCAACAAGTTGTCACATAAAAGTTTACACGAGGAATTGACAAATTCCAAGGCAAGTAAGAAAATTCCCTTACAGATTTCAAGATAAACAAGCAAAGACGGACAACAAGAATTTCACGTAAGTTTTAAATACAAAGCAAAAATGATAAAAACTGCTTGAAACTTAGTGCAATGTTACAAAGAGCAAAACAAGATTCTACGTAGCGTATCGTCTGAAATTCAGAACACAGCTGCGTGATAATGGAAGTACGTAGGTGCAAACTACTTGACCCTGTCTCTGAATTATGGTCGTTGTTTGTGCCGCGATGTATCTCGAATTACTTAGTAACACGCTCGTAAATGTAACAGGGAGATTAATAGGAAAAGTTGAAGTTTTTAGAGGCGAGGCTAGTCACCAACAGAAGTGAATGAAATCCCTCGTCATCGCCATTGCTCCATGAAACAAGACTGTTTGCCATAAAATGATTCTTCATCGCGTTCTTCATAAATTTTCCAAATTCTCTGCAGGAACGAGACCGCGCTCTATAATAAACGCGATTACAAGGTGAACCTTCACCATGGAACATTCTTTGAGGCAACCAAACATTCGACAGCTAAACTCTGTACTAGAGTTTTCAATAAGGTTTCGCAAATTGCCAACATTTTCCTGGCTGTTCGCGTTTTCTTACCGTTTTCAGGTTACCGATGCGCGGTGTACGCCTATTTGGCCGTAAACAAGGAACCAATTACGCTTAAAACAGGCATGTTCTCGAGCTAAGCCTCGAAACCTGGCAATTTCGTTCATGAATCGCGTTCTCGCATGTTCTGGTTCTTGTGCGCTCGGCCAACCAGCGAAATAACTCGGCCATGCGATCATTTCGCCAAAAATATCCGACTTAATGGCAAGATTTATTATATAATAAATATTTACCAAATCCTATAGCGCTGTAAGATAAAATTGATTAAAACCTCTGTCTTTTTGCCTGAATCTTCTTATCTGCTGTATCTGAAAGAAGTTTAAAAATATAATGAATCGTGTCAGAATTGTGGGAATATCGTAAAATGGTAAAGCTTCAGGATAATGCTGCAATGGTAGGTGAATTTTCGGTTGCCAATACAATTTCCAATACAATATTTCCCGTGCATAGAATTTCAATTCGAGCCAAAAACAATCCTCTTATTCTTTATACTTTATGCTTACTGTACTTTAATAAAAATTCATTGATTATTTTCACTCCGTCTGAGTTTTCCTCCATGTGATAGAAATAAACGCACTTCAGATAAATAATCTTATTGTAACCTACCTTAATCTTCACTGTCTCTTATGAGTTAGCGTGACTGGATTACTTAATTTTATAATTCTTCAACATTTATAAACGAGAGGTTACTTATACCTGACGTATCAGGATTGCTCGATTTTATAATCCTCTAATATTAGAAAACAGGGAACGAATTAGCCCTGAAACTGTCATGTTCCCGAACCAAGTTACCTCAGAACCCCCTTAATTTCACTCAGGAATCGTGTTCTCGCGTATTTTGGTCCTGTTCGTTTACTTGCCTGTCCGACCAACGAGCGAAACGTTCCGCGCACGCGAAGTTTTCGTCAAGAGTATCCGGTTTAATCGCTGTTGAAAGATCTTTGTAGCACACAGGGGAGATGTTTCCAGCCGTACAAATCACCGGTATGTAAATTAATACGGTAGCATAAGAAAGGGGGACGCGGAGGGCGAGAGAGAGCGTGGTTCAGCGACGCACGAAAGCGCCATAAACTTTCGCCGTTGCCCCAACTTCCGGTCCACGAGTCTCACGTGTGCGCGCATGTTTCAAGGTGTCACAAACGCCGCTTAGGTATTTATAGGAAATTTAGTGGCGCCGTGTTCAACGTGTAAGTACTCGCTGATTACCTGCATTATCGGCTCCCATTTACGATTCAAGTGCCACGTAAATTCGACTAAATGCAGCAGTTTTCCTCCTTGGAAGAATTTTGAGAATTTCGAGAGATCGTTTATGTATGTCCGAAGTCGTAACAGGCGGAATTTCTTGGCATAATAATGGGGTTTTATGAATTTAGATTCTATAATGTCGTGTAGGTTTAAAGTTATACTAGTTGTGTGTCTATAGTTGATGGAATTCGTTGCTCTTTTCTTAGCTCGTTATAGGCGGTTGTTTTTGTTTGTTCAAGAATTTGCAAATTTTGTGAGATTATTTATGGTTGCTCGAAGTACTAAGAGGCGAAATGCGTTGGTTTACCAGTGCAATTTTGTAACTTAAGCTTCTATAATGTCACGCAACTTTAAGGTTGTACTACTTGTGTGCATCTATGTGTATTTTATAGGATTGATCGTTTCAGTGATTAGTTTATTATAGGAATTTCGTTATCGTATTTCCTACAGCATTATTTATATTTGATTCGTAAAATCCACGATTAAATCGAAAATATCGCTTGCAAGTTGATTTCAATACTTGGAACGGAGTGTCTGTGCACGAGCGTCTCGATCTACTTACGGCTCGACTCGTATTCTCTCTTTTCACTGCCAATTTAAAATTGTCGATTATTGCAGGTACATTGTTCATTTTAACGTACTGTCATTTCTACGCAATAATTAAACTTATGTTCTTTTACGCAATTCCTAAACGTTGATCTTTCTCAAACAATTACCTTTATTATCTTGAATATTCTTGAATAATTTTGAATGATCTTGAGGTAATCTTGAAAGAATAATCTTGAATAATAATAATAATTGAAAGAAATTCACTGAAACAAATATCGACAAAATTTAGTCGCTAGAAAATTTATTCTTAATTTTACGAAATGATAAAATTCTACATAAAACTATATTACTTTACACGTGGATAAAATGAGTCATATTCATTAAAACAATTTTACTGCAAATTTCCTTCCTTCTTCTTCTTCTTCTATTTGTTCTACTTCTACTTCTTGTTCGTCGAGCGGTACAACTTTTGCTAGACGAGTTCGCTTCTCAAGTTAACGGGGCACGCGTTAATACACGTTACTTAATGACTTCCCATTCGGGCTTAGCGGAGAGTTAACGTCGAAACTTGTCCCTAGTCGAAACACGCTTCTGGACTGCTCGAGCACGGAAACTGTGTTGTCGCATGCACGACCTTGAAACATTTAACACCTGTTTTTCGTGCACCTCGACGATGGTCGCACCAGATATTACGCGAGCTTTCCTCTACTGGGTGTCCCAAGGATGGGTGCCAAGATTCAAATCTTTTTCTCAACTTTTGTCAACTTTTTTTCAACTTTTCAAAAAGAACTAAATATATTTGTCACGATCACTCATCTTGGTATTGTTTCGAGTCGATATTTCCTTTTATTAATATTTTACTAATTGTCCAAGTATAATGAAGCCTGGTCGAATTACCTTCTTGTCTCTCTCCCATATGAAACATTTTCTACAATTCCAAATACTTTTAGCTCCAGTTTAAATCAATTCTATCAAAAAATTAAGCAATACAGCCTAAATTTAATACCAAGCATAGCTCGCGTTATTTCGTTTTATACTTCCTCGTCCAATTCACATTCCATGGTTAATCCACGAAACAAAGATCATTAAAAATCAAAGATACCATCGTCTACCGTCCCCATCCAACTATTCCTCGAAAATTACACCAACCGAAAGACGATAGCGTTTTCGTGATTCGCGATTACCCGGTTCCTTTTACCTCGCCGTAGACGTCTCCGCGAAACTTTTCAGGCTGCGAGCCGACGATTCCTTTTTTATCGTCTCGCAAAGGATTCGTTCATATTCGCAGTTCCTACCGCCGTAAGAACTCGCCTTGAGACGGTGATTGCCTGGCTGCGATAGCGTGCGCCTCGTGATTTCCTATTATGGCAGCCCGATACTGCGTCGATGAAAGTTGCCCGCGAGAAACTGCAACGACGAATGCAAATCCGCTGCAGCCAAGAGTTGGCCGCTGCATTATATCGGTAGGTGAATCGAAGTGAATTTAAATTTAAGGGCCGCAACCGACAAATTGAGTTTCCGGGAAGGATCGATGGGGTTGAGACGGGGTTGGCGTCCACCGGACGTAACACATATGATTATATCAATCGTTCGTATAATTACAATCATGTTCCGTTACAGTGCTAACGAAATTTCAAACAGCTTCGTATAATGCACGAAATATATGCTTTAAATAATTCCGTGGTAAATGTTCAAATACTTTTGTACAGACACTGTGCAAAGAAAAATATAGCGCGCGATACGTGGCAGGTATAACAGAATCTATGATTTTTCGAACGATGCAGTCCTTACCGTGTCATTAGACCTTGAGCACGATACTTAATCTTCCCACAATCGCGTCTAAGATCGTTCGATAAATATCGGCCTTGTTTCGAAGTTTCCGTGGAAATTCCTCTACTTTACGGGCTCGCCTTTGTAGAGCCGTAAATTGGGAATTTAGCTGGCGTGGACAATCCTGGAAAATGGATGCTTGCAACCGTGGATTCATCGAGCGAACATGATTTAGCTTCTTTCAGCTTTTGAGGGGCTTATAACGCCAATTCGATTCCCATAATTTCAAGTTACAGCTTGCGCCACAAATCTTTTAATGTGACTCAATTTAATATGTCTTTGGAACGCGTTTCTCGATGAATTTCCTGAGTTTGAAAATTTCAGGAAATATTTGAAATTTACTTTTCCATTGTTATGGAAATAGTAACGCAAAGGCTGTTAGGCCATCGTGTTCAGAATCATCTCGTTTAAATTTCTCGACAATTTCGGAACTCGTGACTTGTTCCAAAGGAATATCGAAAACAGTTAAAACAGACATGTAATATCAAAATGATATTTTATATTCTAATATATCAATTGCAGACTTGTTGTTATCCAATTGATATTCTATTTAATGTAATACTGTTACTCTACTATTATGCTATTATACATATTATTATTATTATTATTATTATTATTATGTCATGTTATCATTCTGCTATAATTACGTTACTCTGTTAATTAATTGCGAAAGAAATATCTAGACCATCAAAACGGCGCACAAAAAAAGCCAATCCTGATACTAAAATAAAAATTCGTAGGTGTATAACATATACTTTTAAATTTCATGGAATTTCTTTCGAAACTTTCGGTCAACGATATTCTCGAAGCTAATTGCTTTGTAAGATTTCAAAGATTCCGCGGGTGCTTTAGCCGGCGCGACGTATGACAAATTGGCCGAACAGCTGCATCGCTCGTGTAATCCCACCGTTTGGCTTTTTGCAATTCCATGGAGCGCGCGAGTGGAGATTTCCAGCGTCTCTGGAATAAGGGTAGAATGCTAAAACGAATTGGATGAGCGCGAGAGAAGGGGACGATACTCGATTTCGCAAAATTAGGTTGCAGTTTCCCTTTCTTTATTCATTCTCGCGTGAACAGACAAAGAAGAGTTTCAAGTTAGACTCTGCAGCTTCTTAGCTTCGTATCGAAAAGTTTTACGACAAAACTTGGAAGATCATTAGGAAATTAAGAAAACTTTCTAGACTTGTTATTCCATTCGAATCGTTAGACTGTGAAGGGCTTACATATTCGATATTATGATAATGATTTTATCATTTTGATATGATCAAGTTAATTCTCATTTTGTTCGTGTATAATCATTCGTTATTGTCATTTGATCGGTATTTTCATCGAGTTTCACGTGATGCCTTGCACCGCTTGCAGACCAGAAAAATTCTTTGACCTACCACGAGGAGACTAGCAATTATTTCTAAATTTAAATTTTCTTACTAGCTCGATATTTTCTGCTCAATTCGAAACCTTCGACTTTTTCCGCCGCATTCCCTGAAATAAAATACTACTTGAAGCACCATACAAATGTAAACTCTATAGAATTCAAATTACCTGCCAACCGACATTTTTACTTTTGTTCTATTCTACCGGCAGTCATTTGCCGAATATAATAAATCGATTCTCGATTTTCCAAGTGAAATTTGAAGTAGATTTGTTGTCAACTGTCATTGTATTTAATTTAATTATTCCCAAAGTAAACTCGATTTTCCAGAATCGCTCGTCTGATTTACCCTAATGATCTATGTTATTACGCATACACTTGGTGAGCTGTAAAAAGTTGAAAACACGTGAACAAGAACGAAGAAATTAAATAACATTTCTATTCCTCTCACGGTTAAACGAGCCGCTCAGAAGCCAACTGATCGACTCCACTTTTTATCGATTGCTCAGTGTCGTTACATAAGTACACGATTAATATTCTTCCTTAATCCTTATAATTCCTTACTCTTCCTTAAAACACGAATTGAGAAAGCACTGTTCGCGATATCGTCGCTAGCGCGCGCATATCTATGAACATTTATATTACGAGTTATTCTACCGTTAAAGAAATGGATTTTAAGTAGCAACTTTCCTTCACTTGTGCGCTAATTCAGTCGTTCAACATCTCTTTCCGTATTACACTTTACATTAAAAATCCGCAATTTATTAATCGTTTATTATTAGATTTAGACAGAGTTTTATGCATTTGTAGAAAATTTTAGAAAACGATACAAAATGTTCATATTACACAAAACATAAAAAATATTAGAAATATAGCGCTCGTCGTATTATCCAGTAAATAAAACAATCGCCTGCTATTCGTCTTTTCAATCCTATCCACAAAAATATGGACGTACGTGAATATCCGTTTTAATAACTTTAGTCATCATTTTTCTCTGCTTTTCAATTTATCCAGTCGATGAACGTGGCTTCTGAATGACTAGAGTTTGCAACGTGGTGGAAGAGAAGAACAAAATGTTTTCTGCAAGTTACTATTTGCGAATACGTAAACGAGGGGAACGCGTGAATTGCCGGCAGAGCGGAAACCGCGAGGATAAATTCCTCGGCGTCGCGGTGCCTTTGACCTCTTCATCGTTGTCCTAGGTCGAGAGAGGTGAAATTCAACGCGCACGGACGTAACAAACCTTCCAACGTCTGGCAACCCTTTCACCTTTGCCATCGCTCTATCCCCTTTCCATCTACGTTTCTGTCTTCCTCTCGTTCTCTGTCTGTTTCAATTTTGCCCCGCCGGTCCTTGACTCTTGGCGGATTTCAGCCGTTCGCGATGCGAATTTTCTGTACCGTTAGAAGGGAAATATTATGAAATCATTACGAGGAACTGAGAAACTGGCGAAAATTGATATTAGTTAGCTTAATTACCGGGATGTTAGGGTGGAGCTGAGTAAACTGAGGAGAAGCCTCGCGTTTACCTTTGCTTCCGGTTGTTGTCCCTTCGTGTTTTTAGTGGCCGAGTGTTTATTTGACGTTTCAGGCAGCCGAAGGAATTTCTTAATTATTTCAAAGGATAAATGAAACGAGAGATATACCCGCGTCCATGTCGATTAATTCTAATTCGGTCATCTTCGATATATCCATGTTTGTTAGCTACTTGCTAATTTGATTTCGAAATTTCGTGATATTAGGTTAATACGTTCCTCGAGTAAAGTTTCACGTATTTGTTTAGAGGAAAAATAGTTTTTACATAATTGTCCAGTTTTTTCCATCGAGTAGTTGTCGTAGGTTGATCTGAGATGTGTAAAAGTCCTCAGTTTTTCAATTGTAAACATTGATCGAATAATATGTTTAATTATTTCTTGAACGTGTTATAATGTTATTTTATTAAATATAGTTATTACTTTAGTTATTATATTTTACAAAATATAATTATTATTGTGACAACATACTCGTTGGCTCTTGAGCTTTGCAAACTTAAAGTCGACACTTACGTGCATGAGTGTTAGAAACTCTTGTACCAAACATGCTTTTTATTATAAATATTGAACAATAATTTACTCTGAACTATATGTATACGCAGATTTATGGACTTTCTAATAATTTCTAATCAAGCAACGATACTAACGTAAATTATTTAACTTTCAAGATGTAGATGTGGAATCTGGACCAAACAATTTTCCACATTGCACTTTTCTCTTCGATATTTCTCAACCCTTAAAACGCAGATACGAACCAGAGGTTGGAGCCTTTTAACGTTGAAAACTCTTCTTTCGACCCGCTGTCGTCGTCGAAAAATTCGCTCTTCTCTTGGTTACTGCTTTGCGTCGAGCGAGAGAAAGTTCGATCCGCGAAGTAGCGGGAAGAATTGATTTAGCGAAGTCTGTAATGAGTTGATTGCAGAGGATTCTCTGTGCCGTAACTTTCGAGCGACGCTGCCTTAAATTGCATTCGTTACGGGGCCCGACCCGCGCAATTTGATTTTCGAAATATCACCGTGCCACCCCCGTTCGGTTCGTCCCCCCTTTCTCTTCATTCCCTTCGACTATCGAAGATCCGCCGCCGGCACGAAGCGGCAAAATTCGATTTTAGGCATTTGTGTACGGGTCATCCGCGCGAGTTGGCCAAATTCAGCGACGCGCGTGCACGAGAATTTCCAATGACTCGGCAAGGATATTCTATTTTTCTCCTCTTCTTCGTTTTTCCTTTCTTTTTTCATTTTTTTTTTATCTACTTTAACTGGAAAATCCGCGTTTCACGTTCCACGAGGCACGTTTCGAGGTCTGGTTAACACGTCACAAATTGCGTGAACCATCAGTGGCTCACGTTGTACTTTTCATTCAGACTGTGCCAGTAACTCTGTGCGAGACAAAGCTTGATCGTCAAGTGCTTCAGAATATAATCGGTCCAGGCATAATTAATGTGTATAACACGATTACTATACCGTGGGCTACCGATGGCCCACGCAGCCTGAATGACGAGTTACATAAAAAGTTCGGAGTTCAGCGTGTTAAGAGAAAGGAAAAACGAATAGCAGAAACCGATGATTGGAACGTACTGGTGACACGAAAGAGAACGCTTTTGATATTTAGTTTTTGTAATAAAATAGCGAAGGAGGAAGAGTGTTTTTGAAAGAAAGTCTTTTGCAAAATAATGTTCAGTATTTTACTGATTTATTGTTGCCATTCTATGCTTATCTTACTTCTTTTACTTTCAAGTTTCTTTCCCAAATGGCGCTTCTACAGGTCTTCTTTCAAGAATAATATAAGTTTCAAATTGCCTCGTAGAATTCCCTCAGAACATCGTTCAAGATTGCACTTACTATTACAAAGAAAATTCATTATTTCATAGTTTCGTTAAATTTATAATTTTACCATATTACCGTTATGAAGTTCGAACTTGGAAAGTTTATAATTGGACTTTAACATGAAACTAAGTGGCGAAGTATCTGTCTAACACTCGTTTGAAGTATCTTTCCAAAAGATTGTTTCTTATCGTATAAGCAGAGATAAAAGATCTTCTACGCTAATTATATAACTTTTCGTCCCTTATCCGCAATTTGAATCGGCAAGATGGATCCGCAAACGTTGCAGCAACTCATCGAGATACTAAACGCGATACTCGTGCTCGATCCGCGTAAACGCTCGCACGGCAAACACAGGTTCCGTACACAGAGAGAACGTATTAATTGCTCGCGGATCGACCGCACGATTCTGATTCTGTGCAATTACGCGCGTTCAGCTCGTCGTCCGGGACCGCAGCAGCTCGTCTCGACGGCCCTTGGGAATCGTTAACCATCTCGAAACTTTGCCCATTCGCGAAACTGCCTCCACTGCCTCCACAGCCTCTCCGTGCTTCTCTCTTTTCTCTCTTTCGATGCTTCCTGCGCTTAATTTTCCTTTCATTCTGCACGGGAAACGACGTTCAACGATGCTCCACGGCCTCGTGAAAAACATCGCGATAGCCTGATTACACGAACTATACACCGTGGTTCTCTATTTTCTGCGAGCAAAGCGCCGGAATAGACAAGGGAAGCTTGTTTAGACGATGGAGAAGATTTCGCGGATATAGCTACTTGCAATCAGATTTCACTTAAAAAAAAAAAAAAGAAAAAATGTGTAAGTAGTTGATACAAAATAGAAAATGATGAAAGCACGCTCTACTTTACTCGAAGTCTCGCCAGTGTAGACACATTTCTACTATTCTTTGTCATACTTCTCATATTTTCATTACGAGGCAGAATTTTCCAGCAATTTACTACCTTCTGATCGTATTTAGACGATCGATCTCTATAAAACAAAGAGCAGAGCGTAGAATCGAATACCATAGAAAAGAAATAAAAAAAAAAAAAAAAGAAAACAGAAACAGAATTGAGAGTTTCTTGCCTAAAATTAAAGGACTGCCTGCGATATTCGTGGGATGGGTGGCCAAAAGCGTGGATTATTCGGTGCAATAATTCCTCGGTCTAATTTCGATCGTTCGTCGGGCCGCGGCTGAGACGGAACAGAAAAGTTTCACGGCCGGTTACGTCGCGTATATGCAGTCAGTCTGCTGGAATTTAATTCTCGAAAGAGGAACTGAACACAGGGATAGTGAAAGAGAGGAGACAGAGAGAGACAGACAGACAGACAAATAGACAGACAGAGCGAGGAAGAGAGGGTGTGTGCAGAATAGAGGAAGAGAGGAATGAAAATGGAGGTTGGTTCTAGGAGGCGGAACTAGGGGGTTGACTGGCGTGATCGATTGCCCGAGACTGCGCCAGTTCCGAACCGCTTCTTGCCCTCGTCAGACCTGTTACAAAAACCTGGAGGAGGCGCACTTGCACACGTGCAGGCCACGTGCATGTGAAGACGTCGCCGAAGGCACGGCCAGCAATCGATTGACACCGCTGCCCGATCAACGAGACTCGACCTACCGTGAGGGTTGAACCATTTTATACTCTGTGCTTCTGCTTTTTCTTCGTGTTCTACAAGGCTATATATATATAATTTTTATGTGAAATCCAAAGGCTTCGATTTCTATTTAACTTTCACTTTGTTAACTACGCTGAGAAAAATATGAACTTGTCTAAGTATTCGTAGTGTACAGATGATAACAATGTCGTTTGCAAGAGTCTCGCTAAAGGAAATAAAGAGAGATATTACATAGACCTGAGATATACAGGGTGTTGATATTGTTTTTGTTATATATCAAGAAAGTATGGGATAGGGATAAGAAACAGAAAATTTTGTACCAACCTGTACAATTTTTTTCAATTACAGACCATTAAATGCAGATATAGTCAATTTTGTACTATTTGACAGTGCTTTCGTGGCTGTAAAAATTTGGTACTATGAAGATAAATATATATAGAATCTCATTGGAAAAAGAAAGTTTCATTGGAAAATAAGAATATGTGTCGATGTAATTCTCCAGTCACTGTACCCTTTTTATAAATGTTTTTATCTTCTCGATTTATTTACGTGAAACAGAAGATTCGTCGATAGTATTTTTCAGAAAAATCGATGAAGGCATTTTAGTAAAATTTAGCGAGGAACAGAGACGGGCCAACGTGTTTGGGACGGCGGTGGAAAATTTTTCGCAGCGTTAGCGGCAACGTATGCAAAGTCACGAGTGGCAATTCTCGCGCGAGCGGAACCAGATCAGCCTCTGTGTGGGCCTGTGTACGCGCAACGGGGGTGCACGAGGACGGGGCTTGCCCCAGCAAGAGCACTCGAGAGCAGTTGCGCGAGACATAGCACGAAATCCAGTTTGAAACTGGCACAAACCGCGCTACGATGAAAAGAAGGTAACGTTGCTGCCTCTTTTTCTTTTTTAGTCCTCTGTCTTTCGTGAAAAGTCGTTATGGGGCGAGAGGAAACGTCTCTTGAATGCGAGAAAAAAGAAACAGGTGAGAAACGAAAAAAAGAGGAAGAAATAGGAGGGACGACTGTAAATTAGACTCGAGTATTGTTCAAATGAAATATTTGAGGAATTATTATTTCAATACTATTTTGCTTCAGATCATTTTACTTAATTGGATGTTGTTTTTTAATGATTATACATTTTATTAGAATACTATTTTCGAAGAAATATCTCTTGATATCTCGATCTATTGATTAGTTTCTGATTCTATTCGCCTAGGAGTACAGAATATAATTTCAATACCAGAACATAATCGAACATCTATTACATATATTGGATTGGCAACTAAGTGTCATTACCACCTAATGACAAAATCCGCAATCACTTAGTTGCCAATCCAATATTATTTCGTTAGAACATATTATTTTCGCTAAAAATGTAATTCCATATTAACAACGTTACTTAATATTTTACGATTTAACATGAACGGCCAATGTGTTTGAAACAAATTACATTCGAACGGTCGCTTTCCTAGTAACAACAACTTGGACAAGTACTTAATTTAAAAAATCATAAAAGAACAATAATTCTGAGGGCAAATGCGTTCTAAATATAATTTACCTATATTCTACGCTGAAATAGTTTACCTTTATCTTAACTAAAATAAACGTAAACCTTCTGTAGATAACACGGTCCTCGGCTGTTTCTCTTCCTTTTCTCCCTCACGCGAGGAAGCTCGTGTTTCATAGCGCGACAAGCCACCGAAAAAAATGCAAAGAAAGTGATATAACCTGCAGGAAGACCTTCATTTCGAGCAATTATGACGCCCTTTGAGGGCATTCCGGCCAGGAGGCGCAGCTCATGGCGCGCCGTCTATTTTGTGCCCCTGCTATTCGCCACGGTTTATAGAAACTCGTTTCCACGCGAACCTGACCGCCTCCAAGGTGAGAGGGCAATAAGTGAGTGAAGATTTGTGCCTCTTTCATTTCACTCTTGTCTCCGTCCTCAAACGCCGTGTCTTGTGTAGCCTGGTTTATATGAATTTAAGGTTTTATTTTTTTCAAGTGTTTTCGTTGAGATGATTAGAGAAAGGGTTGTGTTGGTGGAAAGGGTTGCAGGAATTATGTTGATAAAGTTGGAAGTGACTAGGTTCGATGAAAAAGACTGGAGAGTTTTGAGGAAGGTTTTTAGATGGATAGCGGGGATTGATGGTTCTCCTATGAAGATTGAGATGATAAAATTTAATACCTGAAATTCTATTTAATTTTTAAACTACAAAAGCTTACATCGTAACTTAATTTATAATTAGTCTGAAATCTGATATTTAGAATTTTACTAAAAGAAAAGAAAAAAAGAAAACAGCAGTAAGTTTGAATAATAATTTAATTTATAGGTTTTCTAATAAAATTCTACATATCAGATTGAGGTAATAAAATTTAATTTTTAGACTAACTTTTGAGTTGTAATTTGTTACGGTCTTATTCTTCCAACCGAAACCTAGAAAATAATAATTATAGTAAATGAATTTTCCGATTCCACGTATAACAATGTACTAACGAGATACAATAATGCTATGAAAAATTAAAAAAATGAAATTATAAAAAATACGTAACAACTGGTAGCTCGTGTGGCGTTACAGAGCTTGAAACTTAGAAAGATCTTAGAAACAATTAATTAACGTGCCAGCAATAACGAAGAAACAAAGCAAATCAAACCTTATGAAACAAATTGAAAGAAGCTCGCAACAATTCCAAACTACGCGTTGATCAAATAAAATTAGAAACTGCGGAATCGTAAAATTTCAGACGCGGTAACTCGAAGCAGCTACCAAGGAATACGAGATACTTGGATCGCGATATCATAATCGCGGTTAACGCGATCTCGTTTGCAGGAACGAGATGATTTCACGCGTTTCTGTTAGCTAGCGATCTACACACGCGAACACGTCACATCTACCAATATACGTTGAAAACGTGCTGGTTGGATCGTTTGGAGATTCTTTCATCGTCTCCGACAATCCTCCAGCCACCCCTTTGCGCTATCAGCCGGATTACAGGTTATCGATTATTGTTATTGTTATCGCAGCTGCTATTATCCACGCCACGATTCTCGCCGCGAATATTCCAAAACCGGGACGTTCTTGAAACGATGAGTGCGGTGCAGGGATCTGTTTGCAGGATTTTAGCCTGAATTTCCCTTGCTGTATGGTGCTCGTTGTTCGAGGAAATTGTAAAAGGTGGAAGAAAAGCTTGCAAGCTTTCCGGAGAATTAGAAATTTGAAATTGTAATTGGAGTATTGTTTATCGGTTAATGTTTCTAACGTGGTATTGTTCGCAGAATTCGAAAGTTTCTGATTAATCAGTTTATTGTACTATGATCTGTATATTTGTTAATAAATATTTTTATGTCAAGTAAAAGTTGCTTGAACAGCGTTGCTTTCGGTTGCATATGAAATGTAGCAATTTAACACTTTGACTGCCACGCCGAGATCACGCCGAGATGTTTCGCTCAGGACGCCGCGGGAGTATTTTTATTATTCAAATCACATAATGGAAAAATAATAATAAACTGATGATGTAAGACAACATTCTTTCCCATTGGTCCGTTTATCTTATTGGTGGCCACCGTTGCGCCTTGATAGCGACATATTATAACGAGGCTTCGTTGTTTCGTCGCAAGCAAAACGTGCAGAGTATATTGTTGAAACGTGTAGAAAATATTAGTAAACAGTATTTGCTCATTCTGTATATAATAGTAAGGTATGTGCACACTTCTAACTTCAATTATATGATTATAAAGCAGCATTTACGATTATTTCCTAAGCTGTGTTTATAATAATATTCCTAGATTACTCCTCAAAGGTATGGATGCAAACACAGTGCACCGTTAGATGCAACATTTGTTCTCATTTTTTTGTTATTGATGTTCTAATAAAAATGTTTAATCGTTCAATGGGGCGGCTTTTTATTTCAAAATATCTTCTATTTATCGGTTATATTCAAAATGACCTAACTGTCAATTTTCATACAATTTTTACAATTGTAAGAAGTTCAAGCGCTCCGATCACCACCGTGGCGTCACAAGAGAAACCGTGGCGAAGAAATGCATTTTTTGAGAAGAGAAAGAGAGGGAGAGATCTTTTTGTAAAAATAGAACACTAGAATTTTCATGAAAATTTACTACGAATTTTCTGAATAACCCGATGTAATAGGCATTCACGAGATCATAAAAATAGAACACGTTTAGTCAAACGCTATTCAAAGGAGATAAGAACGTTACTCATCAGACAGACGCTCAATCAATTGCGATTATGAGTTGGAGGTGTAGATTAGGTTTAATTGAAATTAATTTACGGCATCGTTTGGTTCGGTGTCGTAACTTTCTCTCCTTCGCTATAAATCGACCCTTTTTGCGTCGACGTTTAACGATAACTCGACGATCGATGCGATGTAGTTGATACGTTTCTGGGATATGAAAAAGCAATTAATAACGTACAGGGTGTCCCGAAACTTTGAATCTGTTCTTCGGAAAGATGGATGTGAAACATTTACAAGATGGAGGTGAATAATTTTTACGTCTTTTTCCACACAGGAAAGGAACAACTATTTTTTCATTATCTACGATCTTCAGTGACTCTGAACGACTATATCGATTGACATCGAGGACAAAAGATCTGAAAATCTAGAAATATTTGCTAAAACGTAGGCAAAAGTCGTTGCACGAACAATTTCAAGAATCGAAAAAGATTTTCATATACGAGAAAACACAATGTTTTTTTATTGTTATCATTATTATTTAATTTGTACTTTATAATTTGTCCAGCTGGACATTTGGTAAATTTTTCTAGCTCGAACATAAAGTAAATAAGAAACTTGTCTTCGTGAAATAGTTCAACTTCAACATCGTTAAATACTTCGAAGAATCGCCAGCAGAAAATGCTTCACAAAATACTTCAGCATTCATTAACGTCGTACGATACTGCATATATTTTTTAGAGAATTCCGTTTCCAATTGAGATATCCACGTATCGAGTTCCTCAACCGATATATTCGTTTAGCATCGATTGAGAATAGCCAGAAATTCTCGGTTGCTCTAAACCAGACACCGTCGACTGGTCCCATCCGATGGAATTTGCATGGAAAGATATCAGAATCGAAATAATTTCCAGCTGAATGATGCGTTAGCGAGGATCCACAGCCAGATCGGTGCACGTAATCCGGAACACGCTGGAAAATCCGCCGCCGCCACTTTTAGGATACTCGTAGGCGATGAATATTCCTGTGGCTCTTGGCCGAAAGCTGTCTCGTACACATCGTCGAATACACCACGTTACACGCGTTCTCCTAAATACCCTGTGTCTTCATTTCGTCGATGGAGAAATTTTTTGAAAAATAATTTCTTCTCTTAGAAACATCGCAGCCTTCGTTTCTTGTTATTTTCTATAGCAATCGTAATTATAAAATGTGACGATGTTTTGAAAGAAATATAATTCTGTGTTTTGGCTTTATTCGTTGAATCAGATGTCAGATCATTTTGTGGAAAATAATCCTTCCTCTAACATTTATTATACTCCGTGTGTTGAGTTCATTTATCGAGTAAAGCGTAATAATCTTCTGAAAAAAAACCTTTTTTTCGTTTACGATTATGATATTCTGTGCGTCGATTTGATTCATCGAACCAGACGTAATAATACTTTGAGAAGTAATTTCTTTCTCCTGTAAGTATCTATTGGGTTGGCAACTAAGTGATTGCGGATTTTGTCAATACCACTTAATGACAAAACCCGCTATCATTTAGTTGCCAACCCAATATATTGTTTCTTATAACGCTGTCATATTTGTATTTCTTCTAACAATCGATAGCAACAATATGTTCAATGGTAATCCCGTTTCTTTCAGATGATATCGTGTACGAGGGCTTTGCTTAGATTCCGTAAGAAGCCTCAGCAAGTCTGATATCACCGGTGTGAAAGAATGTGATGCCTGGTTGCCTCGATTAAGCATAAAGGGGCATTCTAAGAATATTTTCTAAATAAAAATATGACGACGCTTCTAGAAATAATATTTTCCTCTCTCTTTTGCGTCTTATAGTCTGATATTTTCTGACACAATCTTAGAATTTTAACTGTAGTATCGGTGGACTGGAAGAACA
Organism: Bombus bifarius; assembly: GCF_011952205.1. Taxonomy (NCBI): domain Eukaryota; kingdom Metazoa; phylum Arthropoda; class Insecta; order Hymenoptera; family Apidae; genus Bombus; species Bombus bifarius. The sequence continues at coordinate 43,202 of NW_022884544.1, forward strand.
TGATACTCTATTATCTCGTACGAAGAAAAGAAAAATATTGTAACAATGTTACATAAACGTTGTTCCTAAGAATGTTCCTTCTAAAAGATTCTTATAACGAGATAGAATCTAAAGCAACAAGCCTTTAAAAATACGAGCTTTTAATTCACCTGGAAATAATTTCTGATGAATCATTTTTTAAAGGTCGCTGAATAACAGAAAACTAACCCACCTCCCCTTCCCAACGAGTCCTAAATTCTGCAATTTCTCTTTAAAGAAATTTTTTCACTCGAAGGAATTCCAGTGTAGTTACACTTTGAAGTCTAATAAAACTAGGACACCCTATATATCGTGTATATCGAGGAAAGGAAGGGGATGAAGGGGATGGCGTGGCACGAGGTGCCAGTGAACGTACACCGACACGTGTATCGCAAATGTAATTACAGCTTAAAGGGAAGCTACGTCCTAAGCGATCCTTCGTGGTCGAAGTGGGCTCTGCATTAATTAAAAGCCAACTTAATTAATACGCGTTTCTACCTGTACGTTGCCTATTTCTTTCCAACTGCTTTTCAACCTAATACACCGACATGGTGGCGATTCGGTTCACGAGCCCTTTCATACGACGACTCGTGTTCTCTCACCATTTTCCGTAGGATCCTAAGAGGAGTAGAAAAACGTCGTTTCCGATCGAGGAAAGTAGCCAGGTGTTTTCAACTTTCGAAACTGGATGTTCTTCCTTTAGCTTGTTTCAGCTCTTACAAGAAACTTTCCCAGCCACTTCTGTTTTATTTGAAAGCTCCTTTTTGGCGATCTTCTACGGGCTTACTTTTGCAATGTAGTTATTTGTTATCCGTAGTTTCATATTTGCAGTTTATCTTAATAATTCGCGATGGATTTTCGCTTTACATTCTGAAGATACGATTACAATAGATTGTTTATGCCGATGCTAATTTTTTATAACGCGTACAGAGAATTTTATAATTTTATTTTTATTTTTATAATTCAAACGGAAATGTATACTTCGCCCTGTAAATGTTATAACGTGCGTTTACTTCAGATGTTTTGTATATTCTTGCATGTTACAACGAGATACATCTAATATACTTTTGCATAGTTAAATTTCACATAAATTCACCAACATCTCTCTCTCTCTCTCTGCCTTTGTACTTTAACGAATATAAGACTCTGCGAAGAAATAATTCGGATCATTAAAAGTTTGAATTTTTTAACTTAACCAACGACTATCGTCTCTCTTTCTTTGCACTGTAAAACGTAACAAATGTTCAGCTCGATACTGTTCTTAAAGAACTAAGGTAAATAGAATGATACAAGAGACACGAGTCCAATCCCCTAAAAAACAGACAAAGGAGAGAAGCACCTATCTTCACCCATCTACGACATCCTGTAGAACTTCGACCTGTGACATGCAGCGATCTATCACAATCTACAAGAAGAATCTTCTAGCCCTTGCAAACTTCATCCCTTTCTCTCATCCCTCTATATTCCAACAACAAGAAAGAAAGAAACGTTATATATGTTGAAAAATATATTTATTTCTATCGATTTTCTTACTTTAACGTTACTGTATTCTACTTGAGATAACGTTTCCCTTCTCAGGACGCGTGGATTCTGCTTTTAATGTTACTTTATCACTAAAAAGAAATATCTGTCTATTCATATGTTCAAACTTCGTCATATTGTTTGCCCTACATTCTTGGTCAACACACGTTTAGTACTCCATACGAAATCAAATAAAACAACGTAAAATCGATTGACAAAGCACTGAGTTTTTCTTTGCGGTGCTGCAAAAATTATTCCCTTTATACTTGCAAGTAATATAAGTTCTATAACATAAAATGTATCCCAAATAAGTAAATATAAAATAAGTATTATGTAATACTACATATTTATATATAAATAAAATGAAATATGTACTATATATGTACCAAATATCTATACCTACCTACCTAATATCCAACTATTCAAACTTTCCACAATATTATAAATAAATAAATAAATTTTCCACAATATCCAGACAAACGTTACCATAATGTTTCCATCAGCCGTTAACGCTTCAAACCTTCTTCGACTTCGATAAGAAAATAATCGGCAGGCAACTGAATCGATTAGCGCGACGATCGTTAAATATCCAGTTGCTGTAACCAAAAGACTTCGCCTTTAAACTCAAAGCATCCACGAACCGCTTTTGTACTTGCCAAACATTCCTTGTAAATACTCCTCCCTCTACCACCCCCATCCTCAGCCACCGGACCGAACGAGGGTGATTTTTCCTCATAGGGAGTTCGTTGGACAAATCTGGCGGTGGTCGGGGCCCTCGAAAAACTCCAGGAAAATATTATGCCTCGGCCAGAGGCGCATGAATTATTTATACGCGCAGAGACGGCGAATTGTAGCGAAACGAAGCCCACGTTGCCGGCGTGGTCAGAATTTTATGGCCGCGGTGTGTCTCATCATAGACGCAGCTGGGGGCCTGGCTACTCATAAATAGGTCGGGCACGCGATTCCATTAGATTAAATTATAATATTAATCGCGCGAACGAGCAACGACTCGCGGGCTTCGCCTCCTTTATTCGCCCCTTAACGCTTTAAATTCCGCGCCACGTCGCGTAAAATTCGTGGCGACGTCGAGTCGATGAAAAACGCATAGAAAAAACGCTCTTCTAGCGGCTTTGCGAAATGCGTTTACAGCTATGTGGAATAGTTTTTCTCCTGAGATTTTGATTCTTCTCTGAGTGAAGAAAGAAACGTGATTACGTTATATTTTTTTGTTTCAGCGGAAGAACAGAATAGATCAAATTATTCGTTTGTTATCGTATAGAAATTAACTGGGTTTACCTACTCTCGTTCAAAAGTCTCAGCACGCGTTCATTTTCTAATAAAATTTCAGTATTTACACGTAGGTGGATTATGAATAGATAGCGGACGTTTAGGTGAATTCACTTCTTTGTAAACGTAACTAACGGAATGAAACTCAAGTAGAAAATTGCTTTATTCGCTACATATCACAGAGAGTACCGGATTTTGCATATCTTCTATATTTATTATATATATATTATATATTTTTGCAGATTCTGGCATATTCAAATTTCCTACGAATGCATACAAATTGCCAGTGAAATTATTAATTTCACAAGTTACATGCATTTCATGTTATAAATTTCAATATGCCAGCCTCTTATCCGTTTGCTACTCTCTTCATTATACGTACGAAGTATTAAATATTAAGAACAAGTTGAATATTCCTTAAAATTTGTATAACGATTACTTAATTTTTCCCAGTTCATCGAAACGAATATAACCGTTGTAAAAGTTATAGTCAGGGGCGTATGCACGAAACTTGGGCCATTTTCTTTGCTCTCGTGCGGAACAGAAAATCTGAGGGAAAGCAGTCGATATATTTGAAAGTCTTGAAAAAGCCGTTTATGGAGGATTTCGAAACGTCGAACGTTTCAGATGATTTTCGTTATTTTTTCCAACGTTATTTCCGTAAATTATGTCTGGCCAGTAGCATGCCGGCGATCTCGGTCTGCCGGTGATATATTCCAGCAATTAATGGCAGCCGATTGCTGGAAATTTGTGGACCGCGGCGGAAAATGGATTTAGATTCGACGGTCGGGCAAGTTGTAGTCCGTTGTAGGGCGAACCACCGCCTTCCTCTCTATTTATGAGCATAGTTTTGTCCGTGCTCGTTGCTCGTGGATCCATTAAAAATTTACGGCAACGTTCTGCATCTGCGGGATCGTAATCTTGTCTCGCTGCTCCTCTGCAGATATAAATCGCAGCTGCTTTTGTCTTGCGAATCCAGTTGCGTGTAATTTATTTTATCATTGAAAATTTGAAAATTCGTGTTAATAATTAGTAGAAATTTTGGGTAACATTTATTCGTGTATTTGGAAATCTGAACGTTCGAGAATCTAGATATTTAAAACATTTTTTTACAAATTATTCCGCTCTACATGTACGTTACTCTCTAAAGGACTCGGCAACCTACTCGCTTGCTTGTTTGTTTTCTTCTGATCGCTTCTAATCACTTCTAATAACTTCTATGTATTTAAAAGTAAAATTCAGATATATATTTGAAAGTTTCATAGTTTGTATATTTTGAAATTGCGAATATTTGATAATTTTGCCATTTAGAACTTTCTCCCAAGTTTCCATAGTTTCTGAATACGACGTTAAAACTATTTAATATACACTCACCATCGCGCGATGTATCGAACATGAAAATACGTTGAGTTGAGCATAGTTTTTCTCATAGAATGTATATTCGAAGCCAGTCTGCATAACAAATTATAATTAACTTTTGTAACTTTCACTTATTTTACTCGATGAAATTTCCGACGAATAAATTAATACTTTGTTGCCTAATAAAAATGTCTACCTCGTTTTAATGAATCACAATACGTAATAATTCACAATCTCTGGTCATACACGTACATTAGTATGAAATGAAATTTTTTCAAAATTACTGTATCCAGTGAATAATAATACCGAATAAAGCGGTAATCTTTATACAAGGCTGTACAAGTTGGAAAATTCGTACAAGTTCTCAAGAAAAACAACCAACTTCCGCACTTGTTCTGCAAGCGTTCCCATTATCGAAACAACACCATGTTTCTTTCTTTTTCTCTTTCGTGGACTCTTCGACGTTCCTGTTCTTCGCAGAGACGATCTCATTCGACACAACCGTTCGACAAATGGACGAGGAAAACAGAAAGAAAGAGCAAACGTCCGTTGAAAAATGTGAAACTCGTGTTCGCCACGGAAATCCCTCCGCGCGTCTCAAATTTGTCGAATCGCGAAACTTCCCTTCGGCGTGCTTCGCTCAAAATGCTTCGATGTACCTTGCGCAAAAGCCACTTTGTCACGATGACAGGGAAAAAGTCGAGAACCACGTTTCGAGAACTTCATCCAAACAGTTTTCCAAGAATATATAGTTAAAAGCTCAAGTCCAAACGTCGGAATTTAGGGCGTGGCAGAAGTTGCTGGATTTCAAATTTACGCGGCAAGTTGGCTCGCAGTACGTCCGAGACTTCATAAGCTAGTTTTCTCGAAATATTGGAGAAATTGGAGAACAATTGCGGCTTATCGGATACGAATAATTCAGAATTTTGCGAAATTACGAATTTTCAGTTTCATATAAACCGAGTAATTTGGACTTTCGTAAGTTTAAGAAATTCGAGCTTTCGAAGCTCGAGGATTCAGGATTTTGCAAATTTTCAAATTTGTAAGCTTCTTAAAACAAGCAATTTGTAATTTTTTGTAATTGTCTTAATATTGATTTTATTATACAAATTTGAACACGGAACGTGGAAATTATTTTAATTGGACGAATGACGTTTGAGAAAAGCTACATATGTATTCGGAAAACGACGTTTCATGCTTGTGCATCAACTTAGTAGAATATTTCACGTAGAAACAAGCGAAAGCACTCAGCCGCTATGGATAAAATACACCAGATTTCCGATCCCCATCATCCTTTCGCGTGTCTTTTTCTGCACAGGTTAGTGCAATAGCTGGACGAACGTGAAATTTTTTTCGAAAGATCTTTCACGCTCCAGCGATGCAAAACCACAGTGATATCGTATCGCACGTTCCTATTTGTAATATAATTAAAACATGTCACTGGTAAAAAAGCCACCGACCAGAAAAATTTTGAAAATTTCTACGTTTTAATACGACAAGCAATTATCGTTGTTTCGAATTCACAAACAACCACGCAAAGCAGTGGAAAAATTGAGAAGAATTTGCATATGCCCTAACTCGAACTTTCTATTTGTAAACAATTCATATAGTAGCGGACAAAAGATTAAGACGAAATGGAAGAAATAAATAATTGATTTACTTTGCACAAAAAATATAAATACAGTGTTCTACTTTTCATATTATCCAATTAGACATTTGTTTATACACTTAGAAAGAAAATTTAATTTTGATATTTTGCTCAGTAGCTCTTATAAAAAAAGAACGAGATCTGTATATTTCGTCGGTCAAAAGTTTGACTACACAAAAAATATTAATTTTTGGTAAAAAAATATACACAATTTTCGTTTAAATTCGATATTTTGTCCAATATCCGTTATTTCTTATCACTTCGCTGCAACTTCTTTGCATAGAATCTATTAATTTTTTACATTGATCTACCGTAATGTTACTCCAAGCTGTTTCAATTGTAAAGTTCATTTAAATTTTTGAACGAATATATTTCAATATTTAATAATAAATTTTGAATTTAAACTTTGAAAACTTATAATTTGAATTTTAAGATATTCGTTTGCCTCGATCAATTGCAATTCCGTTGATAAATAGAATCGCATGATCGTTTACTTTGAAAGTGGTGTGAGTTCATTTACCGTAATCTGGCCGAAACACCAATAATCAAAAACAAATGATAGCGAGCGTAATCCTATCCGATACAATACGATCGCATGTGAACAAGCTGTGTAAATGCGCTCTAGCAACATTGTCGTAAATTATTAGTACATTTATTAAGCATTATTATTAAACTGATAATAATCAATAATAGTTGAACAATACTTACATTAATAATAGTTTTACATTTCAAATAATTAAAATTTCACGAATTCTACAATTTGCTAATATTCAAACTGCTACAAATTCACTGATGAACCTGGAAATATTTATTCTTCCAGTTAATTCTCCAAAAGACTATTCGTATAATGAACTCACATCTACACAACATAGTGACAATTAAACGCACAGAGACGCGGACAGAACTAAATAGACCTTATCAGTGTTTTTCAATCGATGGAAACGGAAACGCCTGAATATTTCAATACAAAGGAAAACCAACTTACACCACGTTCAAAATAAACGCTCCATCACATTGCTTGATCTTGAAAAGCCATTGAAGTGCAGAGCGTCTCTCGTAAAATTCACAATCCGAGACAACACGGCCTCGCAAAGGGTTGAGCGTCACAGGACTAATGGGAAAACTAGCGTCCTGCGGCTTTTCGCTGTTAGATTAAAATATGCAAATAAGCTGGCCGACCTGTCGCGGTACCCTTTGCGGCCACCACCCCCGCGAACAATCCTCTCACCCCTTTTGGGCGCCACAGGAAACCCGATACACGTATTCGCGACACTCGGTGATGCTCGCGGAGATTACGAGGCCGCCGAAATTACATTTTAATTTCATAGGTACACAGCTCCACGGTGATTTTCGAGCTGCGTTTCGCATGTATTTCGCTTGTGTTTCGTATTTGGCGGTGATCTTGGCGAACCATGCTGCGTATATAGCGTTACGGTGATTAAACTTCGCGATGTACGTTTGGTGTGGAGAAACTAAAAAGATGGATGAAAGTTTGGGTAGTTGGAAATTCGAATGTTAGCGAATTTGAAGTCGAAGGAGGAACGTTTAGAGTGATCGGTACTTGAAAATTTGGATATTTGGAGAATTGAAAATTTGGTGATTCTTATACGTATGTTGAGAATTTTCAACGTTTGGAAATCTGAATATTCGGATAGACGTGGAAATTGGAAAGCTCGAATATTTTGAAAATTACGAGATTGCAAAGCTACGAATTTAGAGAACTCATTTAGAGAACGCACGTGTTCGTAACTTTGGGCATTTTTAGTTCACAGACTAGTTTAGTTTAGTTTCTTAATTTAGAGCGACAATAATGATATTTGTAATAGTAATAGTAAAATTAAATAAATAATAAATATTAAACGATTCATTTGTGGTACATAAATTGGAGCAAAGCCGGAGAATAACTGCGGTTGATACACGAAAACGTGTGAAATTCCGTGCCAGCTGACTAGATTTCACGAGCGAATGAATCGAACTACGGAAAGGTAAATTCGTAGAATCTCATTGCGCTGCAAGTAGATTTGGAAATTTTTGGCTTACGAATTCTAAGTAAATTACATCCCGTGTGACAAATAATTCTTACACTTTTGAATTTCTCATAAATACGTGAAAATCCTGTCTCATATGGTCTAATATAAAGGTGCAGAAATGTCAAGTTTCTGAAACGCGACCAATTTCTGTCTTACCCGTGCCGATTCAAAATAGCATATTCGTTACTTTGACGATAGTCCATCAAAATGTTTATAGGCTGTTTCGTTAAAAGGAACACGTATCGAGACGAAAGTCATGAATTTTTCTTTCTTGATCTTTGTAGCCGGTACGTGGAGGGTGGAAAACGAACGTCCTTCGAATATATCTGCTACCTGACCTTCTTTTCAACTTTATAACGACCCTTCCTTTCGTCGGAACAGAAATAATCATAGAACTGTGCAGAAAAAGTTACAACGGTTATTTGGAAAAATGGGTTTATCGAGAGAATTATTGGAGCACGGAAGCGGCTTGTTAAAACAACCGATTTAACGAGCTAGGTTATTCCAACTACTCTCCTCTCTCTCTCTCTCTCTCTCCCTCTCTCGCTTACAACTGCATGAATATTTTAAATTCCAGGCAAATTTACCAACCGACATACACATTCGATATACTTGAAACAATTCATTCAGCCAACGAGTGATCTTCTATTCTGTATGTGATTTGCTCGTGAAAGCAAAAATCACGAAATAATTTCAACGTATAAAACGGAGATTACACGGGAAACACGCGATAAGTTCATTTTTCTTGATTTTCTGGTTTTGATGTTGCTTGCTGGTTGAAAACGTCTGTTTCGATAGGACGTGCGAGCAACTTGTTAAATCCAGAGATACGAGCTTTTTCAAAATTCTGATATCTATGGAACTGTGGAGTAGATGTACAAACTGACGGTATGGTTAATCTTATGCCAATACTTCTGAAATATTCAAGAACGCTGGAAATACATATTTAATAGAAAAAAAAGAGAAAAAAGGAACAACATACACAGACGGTGTAGCAGCGAAAAATTCTTCTCAGCGAATGAAATTCAACGAACCGTATCGGTCAGCGAAACAGCGTTTAAAAAAACCGAGGATTCTACAGATTCCTTAAATTCTACTTTTATTTAATATTATCGATATCATATACACGTATATAATACTATTAACCCTTTGCACTCCTATGTTGAGTGTGACTCGACATCAGTTTTTATCTCAGGAGCTCTTTTGTCGAGTTCCACTCGATGTTCTTTCATGTCCACCTCTTTTTCTGAAACGTGAGAAAGAAAAGCAGATTGCTTCAATTGCTTCAAGATATATCATACACTTAAGAATTACAAAATACAATAATGTGAATAAAACTGGTATTTAAGTGAATTTGTTTCCACCTTAATTTATTTAAATTGTCCTATTTTTTAGTTCAAGTAAATTTCAAATAAAACACTTAAAAACAATGGGAGCTGCTGCTAACGAAATTGAAATAAAATTCGCAGTGCAAAGGGTTAATTGCGAGCTGAAATATTAATCGACAGTAATGATAATTGCCTCTAAATTCTAAAAAATATATTGCCAGTTTGATCGATATATCGAAGCCAACAATTTAAAAAGATACGAACGAATATCGCAATCCATGTGTAGCATTTTTTTTTTTTCGAAAAACGACAAGCTAAAACGTATACGGTAAGCGCTTAATCGAAGGTGACAAAAGATGATTGTACGCTTTTCGAGTTTTCATAAGCGTAAATTTCGGTGAAGTGCTCGTGACACGGAAACGATGGGGCGAAATTGGCCCGCTTATTGTTCGCGCGGTTCAGCTTAAGCGCGGCAATGTTAAAATAATTCGCGGAACACGCGCGATAAACGGACGTGGAAGAATTGCCGAGATAATGGCTGTTGGTCGACTGGGTCGGCGAAAAGTTTTATTATTTTTTAAAGCGGCGCACTGGCTAAGCGAATCAGGAACTTTTCTAGGTCCAATAAAAAAAACTTTCCTCCTTTTTTTCGCTACGACCAAGTGCAATCCACGGCCAACTTTTTCTGTGACTAAGTGCGCGCTGTAAAAAATTACGCAGCGACGACTCGAGGGAAAATTCCGGAATTAGGTATATAACGTTCAAACGGGAAACGTGTCCGACGATACAGGCCGCCCCAGAAACCGGATGCGTGCATTAAGCGTTTAGTCGCGAAACAGAACGAAGCATTTTTCCGACGAAACTTCTTAACGAGCGAATTCTCGTTTCATGTAGATCTGATTTTTATTCGAATTATTTAACGACGTTTAATGAGCTTGTATCGCTGCATGCAAGAATCATGCGAAACCAGTTGGTTCGTGTTAAGTTCCTAAGAACCTGACTAAATATGGAGCGCAGTAATTCTCGTTCGCGTTTCACTGGCGTGTCGAACAATATCGCGAAAATTAGTGGAAGAACGTGAAGATACACGTAACTGAATTTTTCCATGAAAGATATATATTTGCCGAAAAATAGGAAAAATTATTATTTTGACTATAGAGATAGATTTCGTATCGAAATAATAAATACAATTCGGATGTTTACGCACTCGTAAAAAATTCAAAAGTATTTACTAAAATGTACAAAACATACGCAGTGGGCCGTATAACATATTCAAAGCGCACTATTAAATAATTATAGTTACAATCATAAAATTTACTACAAAATACGTTTCTATATTTTTAATGCAAAACTTTAGAAATAAACATGACAAATTTTCTTTAAATTCTATCGCTGCGTAATAATTAAAAAGTGATATTCACGCTGATAACCAGAGAAATATGAATTTACAACAAATCCATGGTCTGCTAACAACATATTTATGCGCTGCTTTAAGAGAAAAGCAACGTGCTCGTTACTTGACTTAATTACTCTCGAATTCCAAGCTTCGCATTTCTCACCCTCCAACTGCCAATTTTTCCCTTTCCATTCAAACCCTTTTCCTCAGGCTCTTAACTCCGGTGTTTAACCAAACGAGAAACAGTTGCAGCAAATTCCAGATACCGTTTTAACAAGTCCATGAACCGATCCGTTTTCCGCGATATTTATCGAGGTAAATCGAATAACTTTCGCAGCGACCGCCATTGTCCTCGGTTCTCACGTTTCTCCGCTCAGCTTCCACTTCGAAACAACGTTTCAATCCATCCGCCGCCTTTCTCTCCACTATATCTCTTCGAAGTTTAATCGAGTTTTATCAGGAATTCCTTGGAAACGCGTAGACAACGATTAACGGCCGCCTTTGTCACGAACAAAGCGGTTCTTTCGCGGTTTTGCTGGGTCCTCTGTTCTTCCGGTTCGACTCCTGCGAGGCTGAACCAGCTGTTGCGGTCACTGGGCCGTCTATAGACCAGCAGAACGCTTAAATTTCGCTACAGAGCAACGGTATCGCGTTCGTCAACGCTCGTAGGCCGCGTTTCATCCGATTCTCTTGCCTCTGCGTCCTCCGATTTCACCTCTTCGCTCGTTAAATCGCTTGTTCTCTGACGAGTTGGGGCCACCTTCAACGTTCCACGGACGTTCCGACAGTCCGAATCGATGTGGTCGATGCTCACAGGATCTGGTATCTGACGAAGGAAGTTGTTGCGCCACCATGACCACTTTCGGTGCTGTGGAGCGTTATGGGGTCGTGAATCTTTCTGAGTTGCGCGAGGATAGGAAAAACTGCGTATCAGAAGGAAACACTGACAGGATGCGTGAAAATATTAGGTTTAGCGTACACGCATATTGATGAAATTATTGCGTTCGAAATTGCATTAACTATAATACTGTGGCGGCGCTCGACAACTTCTACCAGATGACGACAGCGCAGTGGTTAGCGCCTTTGGTTACGAACGTTCGGGACCCGGGTTCAAATCCCTCTCAGCGACCAGTACACCAGCAGCAGTACCTACATCTGCCTATACAGCAGCAGCATCACCACGACCTATCCACCTCAATACTAAAATTCTTAAGTTTGCGTAATATTAACGTTCCTCCTCTCGCGAACCTTAAACGTACAGAGTCACTCGATACACAAAGAAACTTGCGGAGATTGGAATACCCGAGAAAGTCGTCTAGTATTTCTTGACATGATATTAAGATTCTGACAGAAATCGCTGTTCCTACCACAGAGAAACTTTCTGGGGCGGTTTAAAATGACCGGACGACCCTTTAATCGCAACGTCGAAAGCACACCTCGGCGGCAAACTTTGGCGAACAAAGCAACGCGAGTAATTAAAAAACAAAAGCAACTGGAAAACTACCCGCAACCCGCGACTGTAACAGACTACGATTCCAGTCGTGAAACTTCCTCGCCAAACTGTCAGCGTTTGTATCAACATTGTACTTTCTTTCTCGTTGCTCTATCGTATTTTTTCTTTTTTTTTTTATCGCCATCAGCCGAAAAGAAAACGCCGACGACGGAAGCAACGACGTGAAGCAACAATAACGACCACGACGACAATAACAAGAGACGCGTCGCGTTGACGAGCACCGGCGCAAAAAAGTGGGTCGTTAATTGGAGATCGTGGTTTGCAGCTGCTATTCGCGTGGCTCACCACGCGAGATCGCCCACATTTTTCTTCCTCTCTATCAACCTTTTCCTCCCCCTTTTCCCCCGAATGCCCTCGTCTCTCCCTCTCGTCGTATGTCATCGACGAGAACCGCTTCTCCTCTCTCTCTTCTGCTCGCTCGTTCGCTCGTTTCTCCTGAACGTTTTTATTTTCACCCGTTCCACGGACGACGAAGCCATCAGAGTCCAACTGCGTCGAACCTCGATCACCGTTGCTCGTCCGCTCGGATTATGATGACCCATCTACCACGGTCAGCTCGTCTAGTTTCGATTTATGGATAACCGATAACCGGATTCGTTCGTACTCCCTTCGCCACGAGCAATCGCCACCGCCACCCTTCGACCGGCCAGCAGAGCCTGTTTTTTACGAGCGCGTCTCAATGATAATCGTCGCGAAGCCATGCCGCCGTCTTGTTTTTACATTTTTTTTATCTTCTACGGACTACTTCTAAGTGGTGCGTTGTTGGCCAATGAACTGTGGTACTCGAGTGTTGTTTCCATGGGGAGTATCATTTGGCAATTGCAGTAAATTGCCAGCAATTTTTATTGCAGTCAAATTTTTGAAGGATGAATTGTGTCTATTTAAGACGAAGATGGTGGATTTCGATGCGTTTATGGGAAACTTGCAAAGTTGCAAGTATAGAAGAATTCGTGTAATACGTAAAATTACAGTACTTGTTATTATACTTAGCGAGTAAAGGAATTGTCTATACGTAGATTCAAGTTTTAATTGTATTTATGAAAATATTAACTTCCACGAGAACATGTACAGTTTGTTAATCCTTTGCACTCCTATGTTAAGTGTGACTCGACATCAGTTTTTATCTCAGTAGCTCCTTTGTCGAGTCCCACTCGACAGTTTTTCATGTCCACCTTTTTTTGTGAAACGTGCGAAAGAAAAGCAGGATTGCATCCTGGAAATTGTTTCAAGATATATATACACTTAAAAATTACAAAATACAACAATAAAACTGGTATTTAAGTGAATTACTTCCTTCCTTTATTTATTTAAATTTTTTAGTTCAAGTAAATTTCCAATAAAACACTTAAAAGCGTTGGGAGCTGCTGGTAACGAAATTGAAATAAAATTCGGAGTGCAAAGGGTTAATACTGATGTAAATTATTCTTGATATTCTCTTTAAGATACACAGGGTAGATAAATACCTTTAAAGAAGGTAGTGTGCGGTCGTGAACGATTGGCAAGAAGTAGCTGGTGACACATGTGGCTTCTTCCGTGGCTTGCAAGCTTGCAGCCACGTAATCCGCTTGGACGTCTACTGGACACTTCGCTCTTGTGAATTCTTTTTACGAGCCCGCGTTGTGCAGGTGATACAAGCTTGAAGTTAAAAACAGGGTTAAAATTGATCGCGACGTGGCACAGAGCTTCTTTTTGTAATTTAGCGGTAGAAACTATTACGATATTTTATCGATAAATATTATGCGTTACAAGGTTCATTACAACAACATTCTCTCTAATTGCCCCTACAATCCAACCTCTCATTACGTATCCATCGATTAAACTTCAATGTTAATAATAAATCCAGCATCACTGGTTTAAAATTGTTGAGGTCATCTGATAGAGGAACGAGTGGATGAATTTGTAATAGAAAAATATATTGAAATAAGTATAGATATAAGTACAAGTACAGGTATAGTGTATACTGATGCAGATCCTCACTCTAGCAGAGTTACAATACAATAGGAAGAAGATAGGGAGCACGTTCATATATTTCTAGTAAAGGACATTACCAAAAAGTTAACCTTGGTGTGTAGCTCTAGCTGAAGGCTACAAAAGACAGCAATAGAAATCTACTTATAGCTCTTTTGTTTCTAGACCTTGTAACCCAAAACAAAATTTATATTCAACGACATAATAATATGAACCTCTCCTTATTTTCAATTTTTTTTCACTAAATTCTATTTCCTTCGTAACAGTGGTCTCCAGACCGCCTCCAGACCAAACGATAAAGATGTAGAGCTTTTCTCGAAGTAATTATTTCAACACTTTCTTGTCTCTAGATCTTGTAACCCAAAATAACATTCATATTCAACGGCACAATAATATGGACCTCTCCCTTTTTAATTGTCTTTGCTTCGCCAAATTCTATTTTCTTCGTAACAGCGATGTCCAGGTCGCGAATATACAAAAGGTAGAAGATATAGACTTATTCTATACAAATAATTACTTCAACATAAATAAATCTAATTACCAGTCCGTTGACTTTGAAGACAGCAGAAAACAAGCTATCTCGACCTCTCGGTCGACCAATCTTAGAACCATCCGCAACAAATTCCCTAAAATTCTGCGGGCATCTCCGCCGTCGCATTCCACCACTGCGGAATAAATCAAAGAAACGACAGGCATCGTACATCGTGGCAATGGATCTACTTAGCAAACCATCGATACTAGGCACGCAATAGCATCATCAATAGTTCATCACGCTTCGATTCTCCTTCTGTCCCTTTTCTACCGCTACATAGTAGACATATAATAGCGGCAAAGGGGGTGGGAACGGGATGGTGGAGGAAAACGGACGGTCGAACGGCGGAACGGTCGCGTATCAGCGCTATTGCTCGAAAGCTCTAAACCGCGGATTATCCTGCCGGCTTAAAGTCCCCCCTGTACACCCTCGCGGTGTCCTATCCACCCTGTATACCCTTCCACCGGCGTGGAAACCGCCAGCGTCACCGCCATTGCGCGACGATCCGGTCTCTACGCGGTCGCCACCAAGATTTAGCCGCTTTTTGTGGGAACGAGCGAGGATTAAAGCGAACAGCGGACTGGTAATGTTATTAAAAAGATACGCTTCTACAGGATGTTGCATGAAAAGATGGAATAATGTTAGAAAGTTTGTTAGAAGCGTGGTGGAAATATTCGTGGACGAACGTAAATTACTGTACAGTTAAACGCAGGTGTTCTTTTTGCAAGTTCTCCGCTAATTGCCGTGCCGTTAACCACAGTTCTCTGGTACCCTTGCCTTTCTAATGTTAAAACGAATTTTAGTTAGCTAATATCTACCATCAAAACAGTGTGTCAGTGGCTGAACTACAAAATCCATAAAATATTGCAGTCCATGTATCTTACGGTTCGTCACTGATGTCTGATCATAGACGGACCTGTTCTACTTCTGCTTTCGGATGTCTCTTTCTTTCATATTGGAAATTGTATTTTTCATTGGAAATTTTGCAATTGATAACACTGCAATCTATCAATCGCAAAATATCGACGCTCAAATTTTATGATCGATTGTTGCTTATCGTTGTCCAACTATGCGCCGACCTATTCTACTTACATTCCTCGATGTCTCTTGCCTCTCCAATTTGAAATATCTTGAAAATTCTATTTTATATTTTGAAATTTGTGATTTGAATAAACACAAGAACTATCCTGCCGCATATTTTGCGACAGCCTGTATACAGCAGCAAGAAAACGTGGAATAGTAAGAGTGAACGCGTGCACTCATTGTTCTCCGTTTTTTTACCTTTGTTTAGCAATATCGCTAAAGGCTAGGAGGACGTGGCGGTCTGGTTATTAAATTTGTACGAAATTATTGGATGGAATGGGATGGCGAGTAGTATTATCGTGCGAGTATAGCAGCGTTGCAACGAGATAGGTGTTTTCGAGGACGCTGGCTGTTGGGATGGGTTTTGGGTGTCGTCGAGGGCAAGTGAATTCTGAGTGGCTTTATGATTGCGCGGTTTTCAAATTTGCCAGGTTACGCTTGACAGCGTAGTATCTTCCAAACGGCGAATGGCCTGCAAACGAGTGACCGCTCTGGGAATTCTACGAATTAAATATTTCTCCCGTTTTGAAGTCACCCGCTTTCGAACGTTTCGATTCTCTTTCTTCCTTTTTCTATTGGTTTTTTTAGACCGGAAATTTATGGACGGTTTGCCAGCAGTTTGTTTTTAAATTGCAGTCGTTTTTATGGATTGCACCGGCGGTTGTAGCGAGCTTTAAACCGATTGCTTTGACGCGACATAAATTCGTCGAAGTTTAACACCTCCTGTTTTTTTTTTTTTTTTTTTTACATCAATTTTGCTGTAAGTGATCTATAGTGATCGACGCGATTCTGATAAGTGACGGTTTTCTATTGTTCAGAACATGATTTCGTGACTTAATATAATTTTTAAATGACCCTAATTAGCAGTGACGCGACCTATCATAAGTTTCAAGTGACTTTGATGACACAGATGATCCTTGTGCATTGCTACGAGCTTTGCGTTACGTTATGACACTCAAAATCCTTAGAAAACAATCCTTTCAAAAAATCAAACAGATGCAATCAATACGATTGAAATTAAACTTTATCTTGAAGCTACAAGAATATTGATGAAGCCAACTGATATTCGTGTACACGGTGTGTATAAAAAATAAATGTATACCATTACAGTACGTTAATTACATTTATTATCCAAGTGTATTAAGTTTCATATTATTTGGTAGTACCTTCACGTGATCACGAAAATTTAATACTGTAAAAATGGAATATGAAACCTGACAAAAAGCACCTAATGGAGAAATAAGCATACTTACTAAAAGTAGGAATACTTTTAGCAGCCACTGTATACCGCAACTTTTCTCAAAATTGGTATTCGTACGTTCGAATAATTTAGTTTCGTAATTAAAAATATCAATCGTCATTAACGCGTTTTCTTTTTTCTCGGCGAATCAACCTTGAAAAGTCCATGATAAAATTACGTATAACAGCAAGCAGGAAAAATCCACGAATTTGGAAAAATAATTGAAAAAATCAAGGAAAAAGAGCAGGTTGACGGCTATGCATATTGATCGAATTCTCTGGGCGGAAGCACGTGGCGAACGATTTAGCATCCCCCGGCCAGCGAGCGAACCCACGTCAGTCGGTTGAAGGTTTTTTAATCAACGTCGACCAGCGGTCATTATAACGCTCGTTTAAAGCCCCATAACATCGGGACGACTCGGAAACGGGGAGTAAAAAGCGACGCGGTCGTCGCGAGGATATCGGCACCAAAAGAGAGTCCGTTCGTTATGGACGGCAGTATATTTCACGGTGTTAACGAGTCCCGCCGCGTTTTGTCGCCGATAAACTCGCGACACGCCGGCGAATGTCCTGCATCGTATCGTCCATCGACCAGTCAGACGTGCAATCATCGCCTCCAAATTGTGGTTACGGTAATGCGTGCGATTTACAGTCACGCTAAAAATTATTTTTTGACTATTTGATTTCTTGTTTAACAGATTTATGTATTTTTCATACTGGACTTTACTACCCAATTATTCTCTTGGCACGTATTTTGACCAGATATCCTTGATCCTGGTACTTTTGTAATTTCGAAATACAGATATCTGGATATTCGGAAACTTAGATATTTGAATATTCGCGTACTTGGAAATTAGAATGTTTGAGACAATAATTTCAATATTTGAGAAATCCGGGAATTTGGATATACGCGTATTTAAAAATGTCGATATTTCGAAACTATTGGAAAATTCTGGATTTGTATATCTGGTTATCCGGAGATTCAGACGTTTAGAAATTTGCGAAATTGGCATAACATTCTGGTAATAAGAGAAGTTTGTATCTACCAGTTTTAGAGTTATTAATATCTGAGCGGCTCTTAGTTTCAGAGAAGCGATGAAATTACCAGTTGCGAGAGTGTTGATAAATCACTGATATTTGCTGCGCATCACGAACATCAAATTACATCTACTTATTCGTTCTGAACAAATGTCTACATGTACATACAACTAAGCGAAATAAAATACATAAAAGATATCTAATATTTACCCATAACACGTACGGGATAAACATTTCACATTTCACATTTCACAAACAGGATAAACAAATTCATTTTCCCCATGAAACATTGCAGAGAAATATTTCGCTCCAATCTTCTGTGTATATTTATGCACAGAATTTTCATAAACCCATAATATCTTGCGCGTTTAATTTTCTCAGCGCGTTTAAAATTCAGAAACGTCTATAATCTGCTAATTATGCATTAGGTTGTCCGGAAAGTGTCTTTCTCTTACAGACACGTCTTTTATAACGACGCATCTTTATATAAACATGAAACCTAATCTGTCGAACATTGTGATCTTTATTTTAATAGAACAAAATGTATCATACGTAATTCGATAAAATAATATACAACGGAAAATGTGTATCCATTATTACCCTATAAAACGAAAGAAATTTTCCGGACGACCTAATATAAACAAACACGCGTTCTTTTATTTCGCCTCTACTTCGAGCATCATCTTTGATGTCGACCGGTGCGTGTCTAACAACGTGGCTGTTCTTAGGCATTTGAAACTAATCGCGTTAGTCGTAAGAAGAAAAAAGAAAGAAGACTGGCCTGCCATTGGCCAAGATAACAACGCCAATTCGCTTGCCGGCTACGTCGCGGTCTTAGAGGCATCAAGGGGTGCGTCAGAGAATATTATAATATAATGAACACCGAGAGACTCTTGGCCTGACCGCCAGTCGATATTGACTTTTCTAATTAGACCTGGCCGAGCACTGGAACAAACTACCTTTGCCCTCGTTCGTTTCCCATTCACCGAGCAGACCGAATCTCGAGCAGAGTCCCGCCACTGTTCCCCTGAGAACTACCCTTAACTATGATGGGCATCTACGTTTCGCGTACTTGAACGATATTTTGATATTAGCAGATTGGTACAGTGGCTACGCCAAGTATTAAATTTATGAGAAAGGTTTCTCCAATTTTTCAATGAACCTAAAGTTGGTAAATTTACTATAAATTAATAAAGTTCATAAAGTAAAGTCATAAAGGATTGCTAATGTTCATCGTTGTCGTAGTACGAATATCGTTCCCGTGATTATTTGCTATTCAATAGCATCTTTTAATAAGTTCATCGAAGAACTTCTCATTGGAGAATTAATAGGAAATTATTTAAATCTCGTCATCTCGATTCATGAGACGTTTTTCTACCGGGACAGTTCGACTTTGATTTATTAAAATTCTAGCCTGATCATTTTTCATTAGGCAAGATAACGAATAAAACGAATAAAAGATCGAGATGAGAGAATTTTGTAGGAATTCACGAAAATTAAGGTAGCGACAAAAGCTACGTACATCTCGAACACCTTAACTAACCTGACCTGAAATTAGAAACTGTCGTTAGAAATTTCATCAGCCAGATTTTGCTGTACAAACCTGCTACCTCCAAGTCTCACCTTGCTCAAGTTTCACCAACGTTGCAAGTCTTAAGGTGGCTATTTATGCTGCGCACAGAAACAACAGAAAATCATTTTTCATGTAACATATATGTTACGTCGTGTAACACTCTACCTAGCCCAGGCCACACACCGCGGGCAATATGGCAACCAGATGTCTTCGGATACTCGCAGCGTATCCTCCATAGTTTCAAGTATCTTCCATAAATCTCATAGATTTCCTAGTAAAGGTCCTTCGAACCAAACAAACGTCTGTCCGAAGAATTTCTAAAGACTATTGTCTACCACGGCTTGACAAGGGAAAGTTAGTTTTTCTCACGTATGATGCAACTTTCCTCCCACTAACCACTTTCTATCGAGGGCGGTTAAGACCCTTCGTTTAACCAATTAACAACGAAGCCTATTCCCTCACTCTCCTAACTAAAATCGTCACCAACAAATCCGATGGTCCCGTGCGCTAGACACACCCATCCTTAGCTTTCCTCCGACACAGCATCGTCTCCCAAGACAGTACTGATTTTGCATCCTTCGAACGGTCAACATCCTTTAACCGGATATACACACCCGTAGATCAGTCACTCATTCATCTCGTACATACGCACCAGCGTAACTGTCTTCGTTATAAGTTGTTGGAATAAACGGTGAAATATAACTTACTCTACTGTGTCATATTCATTTAACCACCTCTGTTGTCTTAACCGAAACAGGGGAACGACTACTTCGCGGCGTCGATTCACCGAATCGTAGCGAGAATTTACGCCTCTCGCTGACGCGTTTTCCTCGCGACCGCGTCTCTCCGCGAACGGTCGTAACAATATACCTACTATAAGTACATTACAGCTTCTATCTACAGCTTTTTTAAACTGATCTCAAATTTGACCAACACGACGATGACAAACCTGACTAGTTGCAGCGCCAATGAAATTCCAAAACATTTCGTACAGCGCAGACAGTACGAACATAAAAGTTTCCAATGAATACCCTCGGGAGCCAGAGTGGCCATTAAAAAAGAAAATGAAGGATAAAAGAGAGGATATAAAAGAAGAAGATTCGAGGAGGCCGCCAATCATTCTCGTTTGGACCGATGAAAAAAATTGCTGCTCGTCAACTGGCGCAATTATAACGAAGGAATCTCATTTTACGCGAAGAAAAGACGATACTTCAGAGGGGATTTCGCTTCGATGGCACTGATCCGCGGATTATCCTGATCGCTTACGTAGAGAAAGCCCAAGGACTTTCTTGCATTAACTCGTTCAAGCCGAGACCATTCCGGCTGTTCCTTCTTGAGATCCGTTCGCCGCTGATGGCCGCTTCTCCCACCGATTCCTTGGCCCGCTGTTTAGAGTCTCCAGTGGTTTCGTCCGACTATCCATAGTTTAATTAAAAAGCATGGAACCAGCGTCTCGGATCGGCAGAAAACCAGCGAAATATTGAAAATGGTTTTAATAAAGCTGCTAGAATTATTTCTGTGGCATTCCAGCGAGATTCCTGCTAATTACACCGCCGCGTTACACGAAAACACTTTGATTTTCCAGATTAATTTTGTGCCACGTGGACAAAGCGAGTCGCTGGACAAAGCAAGAAGCGAAACAGGCGTTTCATAACGCGCGTTCTTTGCGCTCTATAGGATTTTATTCGTTTTCGCAGAATTTTATGGTCGTGGATTTTCCCTTTGGTTTTGCCAAACTGGAAACTGGAGATCGTATAATGAGGATGCAATTGTATAACGAGGATTTATGGGTGCAAGCAAAGAAATAGGAATTGAATAGAAATTCGTTTTACGAGCAATCTATTTT
Source organism: Bombus bifarius (assembly GCF_011952205.1). Classification (NCBI taxonomy): domain Eukaryota; kingdom Metazoa; phylum Arthropoda; class Insecta; order Hymenoptera; family Apidae; genus Bombus; species Bombus bifarius. The sequence goes on from NW_022884544.1 coordinate 64,581, forward strand.
GCTTATTTTATATGTTTTTTTGTGTTACGTGAATTCTGCGCATTTTTCCGACGAAGAAGGAAAGCACTACGAGGCAAAAATTTATATCGCGAGCTTGGCTTCTTTTGGACACGCTGTTCTTTGTTCTGAACGATTTCACGTTTAACATTTAATTAGAATTTATGGTATTTAATACCGTAAACGTAAAACAGACTACCATACGACAAATCGAACCTAAACCTTTTTTTTTTTTTGCACGTGGAGAAATCCTCATGGACACTCCGCTGCTGCTAATAATCGGTAACAGCAGAGTAGTGTCGAACTCTTACCGACTAAAACTCCACGATGACCACCCTACGCGTATGACAGGAATACTTCAGGAATCTTTTATGAATTATCTTCTGTTGCACCCCCTTCCCGCGTCCTCTTGCTCCAGCCAGTCCTAATAATTTCCTGACTGTTGAATTTGGCGTTAGAGGGGGGCATTGCCCCTAGCGCTGTCCCCCCTTTTAGTCGTGGTCCGTTGGGACGGCGATGAAGTGGCTCTAGGCCGCCTGACCGCCATCCCTCTCCATCGCATTATCCTACAAGGGTGAGAGTTTTTCTTTCTCTCCCTTTTTGCTCGCTCCTTTGCGAGCATAACTCGCTCGCAGAAGAGGCGGACAGCCTCGTATTCCTGGGGCTCACTCAACATTGCTTCTACGATCGCCGAGGGGGTCAATCTTTCGCCTATGACGTGCCGCAAGGTGTAGCGGGACAGCTCCCACGCCGAACTCCAGCGTGTACTGCGCCGTGTCCCTGCCCTCCCCGCAGTGGTGGCAGATGTCCGTCGTCTCCCGTCCGATTTTCAGGTACTCGCCGAACACGCTGTGTCCCGTGAACACCTGGGTCATCCTGTTGATGAGCGGGAGGCCGCGACGGCTTCTCTATGTTTCTCAGTTTGGGAGGACCGCCTCCGCGCCTCGATGTTCGCCTCCCTCGTTGATCAGCTGAGATCGCCACTGGTCCCATGCGTCCTAGGTCGGTTCCTAGGTCGTTTGGGGCCGGGAGTCCTCTCCCGGGTTCCATACTCTCATGTGGGTGTATCTTCTCTTGAGCGCCAGTGCCCGAAACTCCCACGGGGGGAAGGGGAGACGCGGCCGGAACGGTCGCCGACGCGTGGGGCACCGTTCGGTATCCCCTGACGATTCTGATGGCGGTTATCCTGTACAGCCTCCTGAGGAGCAAGATGCTGCGACGACTCGTCATCAGATCGTCCGCCCATACCGGGGCCCCGTACATCACTCGGGATCGAACGACGCCCTCGTATAGTTGGCGCACCGCGACTCCCGCCCCGTCGATGTTCGGCAGCAGGCCGTACAAGGCATTGGCAGCCGCAGACACCTTCGAAATCAGGGAGTCGAAGTGGAGCTCGAACGTTCACTGGCTATCGGTGACGAGACCCAGATATTTCATCCGCAACCTAAACCGAACCTAATCGAATTTTAACTTGTTTCTTATAATAATATCAGAGTATTTAACTTTCATTTTTATCTTTCATCTTGGATAATAAATGCCATTGACAATCTCCATAGACCCACACGGAGGTTGGAAAAGACAATGTACAAAATCAGAAAAACGTCGTAGTTTCTTCTTCCGCGGTTTCGAAGTGACATAGCTTTGAGCAGAATTAGCAATTAGCATTAGTCGCTCGTTGAAAAGCATCGAGAACAAAGAAGAAGAATTGATTTGCCAAGCTGCTCGTTCGAAGCAAGAATTACAAGGAAGTTTAGAGGGTTTAGAGAAACGTAATTAAGGATGTGCCAGGCTCGTAACGCAGTTGGTTAAGCCTTTTGTCAAAGGTTTGTCCTTCTTCTTTCTCCAAGAACAACACGACGAAACCAAATACTCGACTTAGCTAGCCCGAACAGAAATCTTCACCACGGTACACGCCAGTATTTACGTAATGCCGCTGGGATTCAATTGCAAACATGTTGCATAAGCTTCGCTAGGGCTTAGACCTCGGTTAAATGGAACGTTTAATACGTCAAGAGCGTAATGGCGTGTGTCGTAATAGGAGAAACGGATTTGGCTATGATCACGATGCGACGTGTTCGTATCGTTGCGAGTGTCAGTTCTCTGGCGATTATTTTCCCAGAATGTTACATCTCCCTTGTCAATTATCCATCTTCTTCTCTTTCACGAACCTAGAACAACATAAATTTTATCCTGAGTTCTCTGTTTCATTTTTTTTTTTTTTTTTTTTTGAAAAATAAGAATATTTTAAAGCTCGATGTAATTTCTAAATATAATTAATAGCAGTTTCAGTAACATGAAATGGTAATATCACGTATAAAATATTTATCTGTCTTAGGAAGTGATTGTTTCTTTAACACTAAACCTATCGGTGCGGTCAAATTGACCGCTCTCGGAACTTCTACACAAATTTAACCATATTTCAACTTTATCATATCGCTTCATAATTTCTGACTTTTCCTAAAACATGCATACTTTCATGTATGTATCTCACATGTATCACTTTGATAGTTCTTGTGCGAAATTAAAAATATACTGACGCGTCGTAACTCGTATATTCGATCATCTGGCGCGGAAAAAATTGTACGACGTACGCGAAATTGTTAAAAATCAGCTTCTGTCCGTTTTTTCCATGCGAATAGCCGACTGTGAGCCGATACGTTTTTTCGAAGAACATCGACCGGGCATTAAAAGCGGCTTTGATTAAGCGTTTTAATTACCGACACGACCGCTCGGTTTTATATAAGTCGTAATAGCGCGGCGCGCGCAGTTTACATGCATACACTTCATTAGCGTGGGGCAAAAGTTTCGGGCTTTATTGCTGGTTAACTGGCCGAAAGCGGGTGCGTTCATTATGACCGCGTTGGAAATTTATCAATTTTACTGGACGAGGAAATGTTCCTCCCCCTGAAACACGCCAGTAGACTACCAACCGTTAACAACCGACTCAACTTTTACGCTCGAACGTGCTCTCGGAAGTCGTTCACATGATTTCTGTCCCTTTTTAACCTTTCGTTTCCCGGAAACTAATTTTTTTTTTTTAATGTTAGAATACAACGTTAGAACGTACCGAACGTATTAAATGTTAGGTTTTGTCATATTGCGATTTGTTAAACTAATCTTCTTCTACGGTTTTTTGATTTAGAAAAAATCAAACGTATCTTTGATTTAAAGTAGCTTCTTCTACAGTCCATTACATTTATGAAGTGAGAAATATCGTCGATTTGAAGCATCCAGTTGACATCCAAATTGCTTCTCATCCAAATTGAACCTGCAGAACGCTTCAAGAATCTCGTCTTCTTTCGATGATCTTCTTATAACATTGATTACGGCGTCAAATAAATTCAATTTTTCGTAATCTCTCGCAGGATATTTTCGATATTTTGCATTAAAAAGCAAGGAATATATCACGAGTCTAAAACAGTTAATAACGTCTTTATCAAATGAAAGCCAGAAAGCTTTCTTGCTGTTTCAAGAATCTTCTCACCCCTTTCCAAGTATCTTCCCGCGCAGCTTTCAAAATGCATACGTCTCAGCACGAGCCGCGTATCGACGAATTAAAATGATTCAAGAACGGAATTCTCGCAGAGGAACGAGCCATCTTGCAGAATCTTTCTATCTGCAAGATCCAGGCGGATAAAGAAAACCGTTTCAATTTCCCTAATGCTGGTAGCGTCTCGCTTTTACATTACAAACGTCTTTCCTCTATCACCCTACGTCACCACTCTGTTTTATTTGTTTTCCAACCGCCTGCTTCCTTTTTTTTTCACCATTTTTATTTCTTCTCTCGGTATATCCCGGTTCTGCCTTCTCGGCACCATCAACTCCCGGTTTCCCGTTTTCCCTGTAGCTTTCGGCGGTTCGCTTCAGATTGGAACGAAATCTGCTGCGGCTGCCCACCTCACGAGAGCAACGAAAAGAACCTTAGTCGGATAATCCTTACGGGATCCGGACAATGTGAGTAAGAATGGAAAGAAGTGCAGGTCACTCGGCGCCAATCCGATTAATTCTCCGCTTCGGAATTGCTAGCTCTTCTCTCTCTCTTTTGCGATCCATCCTTCTCATTTCAACGACGAACACACCTGCTTTCCTGATCCTGAGTGATTTCGAGTGTTACGGCAGGACGAAGGTGGTTTCGTGGGTATGAGCAGGCTTCTGGGAAGATTGTGTCGAAGCAAGTGGATTTTTGGAAGCTGATTAAACGGTGGATCTCTGGTTAACGCGTAGAACGCCACGGTGGTCATCGGTGATCCAAGTTTTATTTTATATTTTTTATATCGTTTAAAATGAGACAAAATTCGTGGACCAAGCGATTTTCGGCTATACAAATGATAACGTTAGTTAGATAACGTTGTCAGAGAAAATTTACAATACGTGCTATCGGTTCAAACGTGAGATTATCGAGGAATATCGAACGAGAGAGTGAAAAATGAGAGATTTATGGAAAATGAGTGAAATCCGTGAATAACGAAGGAACATATAATGTTGCTAATTGATAAGTATCAGAATATCATTTTACACGCACCTGGTGCCATTACTCTCCGATGCCACATAATATAAGCCAGAAACTAATAATCTGCCGCAACACAAATCCACCTAAACCCTACACTATCCATCACTCAAGCTTCATCTACTCTAAACAAGGCTCCCGTAACACTCCATATAAGCTAACCCAACCTACATAACTTAATCCAAGCCCGTGTCCCCTTCGTCTCAATCTACGTCAAATCTTGTCGCAGCTGGCCATTAAAAAACCACCCCTTCGTCTACTTAGCGTCCTTTTCTACGTTCGCCTACCATTAACGCGATTTGGATCAAAAATCCAGGAGTAATAAAATTCGGGATTATCTTGGGGTTATGTGGTTTGTACCTTAAAATCAAAAATTTCACCTTTGGTCCGTGTACGTACTTCATAAAGTGAACATTAAAATTGGAGCGAATGTAACTGGATTCCAACAGAGACAGGACACCAACGTCAAGCTATATATTTTTTGACGTAGTCAAAGTCTACAGAATCTCATCCGTCTTCGTATTCATCTTCGAGCTTCCCAATTCCTTCAAAATTTCGCAAGAATCCTCATCTTTCACCCTGTGACTGTCCTTCTCTACTCGTCTACTATCCGCTGACAAAGAAAAAAAACGACGATCCCACGCTATCCAGGAAAAGTAAAAGAACACCAGCTCGAAATTACACTTTGATTCACCAGAAAAATAAGAAAATCTCATCCACGTCCCGTTGTCAGCCCGTGTCCGTTCATGAGTTCTCAATGCACCGAGTTCTCAACCCCATCTCCTAAATTTCGCGAACAAGCGCAGACTCTCCGCGTTGCAAAGCATCCTTCGCTGCTCATGTTCAACAGCCAAGCGATCTTCTTTAGAATTCGATATTAAGGCACGTGGATGTTGCTCGACGCGTCGAGAGAAAACCCGGAAAATCCACCCCGGCTGTACGTTCCGCGGTACGTGCCGGCTGCGAGTAGGATGCGCTATCTCCGCGAACGTATTTACGATAACGGTGAAACACGCACGTGCGTATGATGTACGGGCCACGGTAAATCTCGCAGCGGGCTGAGCCGCAACCGCGCGATTCCAACCGGGGGTGGTTCACAACGGTAGTACGTAGTGTGCAGTATCGTACAGGGGGTTGCTGGCCGGCCTGGGATCCACGCTGTTGGTATTCATGCTGACAGCCAGCCTTTATTGACTGTGGATAAACCGCGGCCGGTTGCGTGTCTGTACAAGCGTGTACGCGTTTACGCGCGTGTATTTGTACGGCCCTTGGCGTCCCTGTAGCAGCGCTGGGATCGAAGAACGAGAAAGGGGTGGATGTAGAGCCGACTGCTGATGGTTACATTCGTATGCCGGTGGCGCGTTTCGCAAATACGCGAAGGGCTTTGCTTTTCTGCCACCGGGAATCAAACCGTTCCGTGTACATATTGCGTGGCCGTCACGGACTTTCGTCGCCCGCCCCATCGCCCACGACTCGCTACCCTTATTTCGTTTTTCCGTTTCCTGTGATCTCGGAGAAGAGCTTCCGACGATATTTTTTTAAGCTCGATCTTCTTTTTGGTTTGTTTTCATCTTTTTCTTTTTGGTATTCTTATCGAGGTGGAATCGCTCGATTGTTTGGGAATCGACGAAGGTCTCTTTCCGGAGCGAAATGATAGAAAGATACGGGGGAATATCGATCGTTTGTTCACTTTCTTGTTATTCTTTGTTTCATTTTATTTTATTTTGGGAAAATTGGGAAGATGATCGTTTAGGAGTTGGCGAACGAGTTTCTGAAACTTCTCACTGAAATTCTCAGAGACAGAGTGGTACAAGATAAACTGAAAGAAAACATTTGAGAGGCAAATTTATACTACAAAATGATACTTTCCTTTAAAAAATGCTCAGCATATTCGACTGTATCGTGTTACGCATTGAGTCAAATATCCAATTCGAACGCTATAGCAAATACTCGATTTACCAGACTTGGTCGGAAAACATATTCCAGAGAAGATACCTAAATTTATATGTACTTGAGCAAGTTGCCAAGTGCTATGGGATTAACTGGCAAATCGAATCTTGGAAAATAGGAGAGTACTATATTATATCTTAGAATATCGAGATAAAGTGAGCTACTGCAAGGATTGCGTCGTGTGGTTCTACCACAAAACCAATTCTATCCGCAGCAAGAGCAAGTCTTCTACTTCTGCTACTGTATACCTTGGCTCGCGTAGAATCAACGATCACCTGAAAATAAAAATCGAAACAGAAAACAGTGGAAATGCGACTTACGTTCACGAAGAGACTTTCCGTAAGAAAAAACAGAAAAGAAAGGTAGCGATCGACGAGATCGACGTGCACGAAACGATTTCCCATAAACAAAGATAGGAACGTAGAATAGTGGAGATACGAATCGAGCGTATACAACGATTCTTCGCGAAAAAATAAAAACAGAAAGCGATAGAAACGTGAGAGTCACGCGTGCCAACAAATTTTCCACAGGGTAGATTCCGCTGCTAAAACTTGCAAATGAAGAACAATGTGATGAAGAACGAATAAGACAACGATCGACTTTACACGCAAGAAAAGGAACCTCTCAAATTGCTCCTATTTGTCTCTGCTTTTTTTTCAGCCTAGCTGGCTCCTAGTTTTTTTCTAAAAAGACAAATTCCTGGTAAACGAGTTCAGTTCCCCATTACTATTCAAGCCAGGCTGAAACAGGTCCAGCGGTTTTTCTCGTTCTGTTATATTGGCTTCTCCGGAGAAAAAGAACGCCTCGTGGTTGTAAGCTCGTTGCAGGTGGCTCGAATTGGTCGATTCAGGCACATCCTCTGTATACACGTGTCCATGTATGTGTACGTGTGTGGTTGGTTTGATATCTCGCGTCGTGTTAACCACGTCTTTTTTTCATCCCTCTTTGCTGCCAGACTTGGTTTCCCTTTACCAGGATCAGCCACTGCATTAGGCCACGTTCGTACTTCGCCGTATCTGCAGATTCCAAATCACCGTGCCAGAGAATTTTGGCCAGAGAGCCGTATACATATGACTTTCTCGTACCGGATATTTCGATTCTTTTTCGTCGATGCCAGCTGGGACGAGTTTGCTGCACATTGCAGACTGATTTTAAAGTCTTCGTTTATTAGGGTGGCTGTGGGGGCGTTTTTGGGGTGTTGTGGTATATTAGATTTAGATTTAGATATATTATATTTAGTTCATTCGACAATGACGAAGTAATCGCAGAGCTGATTTAGATGAATCAGAATTATAATTAACGACCCTGACTATAAAAGAATCGATCGATCGATAATTATACAGGAATGGAATATTTCTGCGTAAGAAACAACAACGAAAATGTTATATATAATAACGTATCAAGGAATAAAGAATATAAATTAAATAACGAACAATATTTTACTAATAACAACTAACAGTATAGCAATCAAAATAGGGTGTTCGATAAAGAAATTTTATCGACTACGAAAAATAACTTCACAAATAAATAACGAATAATCTGATAAAGAATCATAATCAAATAACTGATAAAATACTCTAAATAATCTCGACAAGTCATTTAATAAAAAGATCCAGAAACGTCTCGCCTGAAGAACAGCATCAAAAAGGATTCCAAACTGCCATGATTAAAATCTAAAAGCAAATTTCCCTCTCTCTTTCTCTCTCTTTCTCTCTCTCTCTCTCTGTCGAAAAAGAAAAAAAAGAAAAGAAAAGAGGAAAACTCTCTCTACTAATTAACCGGCACCAGGCGGAGAATCTCACGGTTGACGTGTCGACGCGCGACGCCGAGTCGCGTTGCTCGCTTATAAATCTCCGGGAACTCGGTCAACTTTTTCCCCGGCCCGACGTCTGCCATTCTCCCCACGGGGTGTCTGCCGACACGAGAGGAGAGATTGAACGACAGCCGTGCAACGTCAGTGGCGGCGTTCCATTTTCACTGTGGATACGGTCGTTCATTAAAGCACGGAAGCAGGATTAAAGACAATCGTCGAAGCGATCCAGCAATTTTTTTCTCCGCCTCTACTCCTTTTTCATCGATACCGCCGTGATTCGACCGACGTATCCCGGAGTCGAGTCCTCGTGGTTGGATACAGGAATTCTCGAGTCATCGGCGCGGACGTTCGATCGCGACGACTCGCACGGAAATCGTTGCGCGCGCCGGAACTTGTCAACGCGTTGGTGGATTAACGAGGGCGAAAGCTCGATGGCGTCGAAGAGCAGCAGCCGATTTTTCCCTTCGTTTATCGGCATTACACGCGTGAATCAGAAACCAGCGGATGCCGCGCTATCGTCCACGTGAATTGAGAATCTGAGCAATCAGATTCTCGATTCGAACCTCTGTTGGCGTAATTGATTCGTGCACTCTCGAGAGACAAACTGACCGATACTCGACGTGATTTGCGTGTTGCTTGTTTCGGCTTTGAAGTTCGTAGGATCGTTGAATCGTGTTTCTTGGACCTGGTACATGTTTTCGTTCTTGAAACATTTCCTGGAAGTGTGCTACTTGAATTGGGGTGACATGAGGTCTGGCTGGTGTTTGAAAATTCTCGAGACTTTAGGAAGTGTAGAATGTCTTTTACGTAGCAGTTTAAGTACAGAATATTTGTTATATTGACTATAGCAGAACTAACTATAAAATCTATGGATGCCTTGACCTTTCTTCTTCTTGTGAGATACACTTAGCCACCTGTAAGTTCGTACAGATTCTTCTTAAGTATAGTGTTAGGTATTAATCGTGGATAACAGTGGTAAATAATCGGAGTAGTATTACCCTTGCCATAATCCTTGAATTTTTATGTTTCAGTCTCGCTGGCGTTTTAGCAAGCGAAAAGTATTCGTAATATCTTAAGGTGTTTAGAATGAAATACAAACGTGAAATCATGTTTCCAAATATCAACAAGATATTTTTCACGTTTCGTCCACAGTGTAGATATTTGTCAGAAAGATATAATTTTCCGTCGTGAATGACGCAGCGATGTTAAGATGTTTAATTGAAAGAAACCTCGGGATTGCACATTTACTTGTCGCATAAAGAAAGAGAGAAAGGCAGTTCGTAGAGATAAAGAGCTTAGCTTAAACACGGAGTTCCAACGACTCAATTACGTTAAGTAATTGCAATACACCCCAGGATCTCTAATTGATCCGTGCACACGTGTCACGTGGCCAATTCGAGGAAAAGAAAACGGCGCCGGTCGCGTTAAGTGGCTGCGATGAAATGTAAAATATGCTTGTTAACGCGATAGGCCACCCAGGGGTTGGGAAACGACGCAGAAGGGGTGGAAACGGAAGCGAAGGGAGAAGCATAGCTCGCAGCCCCTTCTGCAGCAAGATGTTGGTAAAAAAGAAATGGAATAAAAGGGTAGTAGGTACGTGGAGAAACTCGTTGGTAGTTTTTATTAGGAGCCCGTGTAGCTTTCCCCTTCCAACTGTCCTATTCGCCGTTCTGTCTGCAACACCGTACAATTGCGCGTTTTTCTACTTTCAAATGGTAATACCGTGTCTCGGCGAACATATATTATATGTACGTAGGTATAGTAAACGTGTGTAAAATTTACATGAAAATATATTTTTTGAATTTATAGCGCCAGTATGCGGTATTCTGGCTTTCTTTTTAAATAGTATTTCTTTAAATAACTGTACTAGGATTTCTTAAATTTATAATATCATAGTTTGTAATATAATGGAATAAAATAAAAGGAAATATTCTATGAGGAAGTATATTCTGTCCTTTTTTTATTTCATTTATTAATAATACACGTTACTGTGTAAAGTTCTATGAGAAGTCGTATTGTACGGTAAAAGGATAGACGAGATGTAATCGCTTCGCAAGACGCCTAAAATAAAGAAGAGAGGTAACAACGTAAAAAAAGTATAAAAGAGAAAATCTGGGATACAAGAGATACGACGTACAATGAAAAGAAAATAGAGAAAGGATATAAAATCGTGGAAAAAAACATATAAAAAATAAGATGTATAAAAATATGTAAGAAATAAATTCAACAATAGTAAATGAAATAAAGCCGCGTGCAGATAGTTTTCATAGCAACTGTGTGAAAATGTAACAATCAAGATATAATTTGTCGTTACGAATGATAAATTAGGCAGCAAACTCCTCGATGCATATCCATTAACCGTATCTACGATCCAACCACCTCTAATTTTCATTCGAAGTATTTTATCATCACGATGAATAATTCCAGAATTCGAGATTGCAATCGTCAATGCAAGATTCAACGATTGGAATATAATTATTCCAAGACCAATGATTCACCAGGGCAAAATTTCAAAGCTTATCGTATCGCAATTACGAGAAACTCGTAATAATTCGCTCGAGAATCATGAGAGAACATAAACTAGATATCGACGTTATAAAATTTACCGCTGGACGCCAGGTTTTCGCGCTTTACGACGCTGTGTCTGGTCCAAATTAACGACGAACGTTCCATCCAATTTACATTTGTGAAATTCTGTTCACAGTTCGCTCTATCGATCCACTTGTCGTCCCTCGAGTTCGCGTTCTTTTATTTTCTTCTTTTTTTTAATTCCTTGTGTAATTTTCTAAATTTGTCACTTCGCGGATTCGAGTTCGTAAGCTCATTCGAAAAGCTGAAAGAGCTTCGCTGGAATTTGGCCATATTCCTTTCAATTTTCTCTCGCCAGGTTTTTGATGTTTTTGACGTTTGCGGTCTCTTTGTGAGCTTCTTGGACCAAGCTATTTGCTTAACCTTTTATCATGTCGTAGTGTTTTAGTTATAAAATAGCGTTCTACAATGCAACGAGCGTTTTAAAAATATAATAATACCCTTTAGAAGGTATAAATCGATGTCGATGTTTGAACATTTTATTTAAATTCGTGGCAAATTTAACACTTTGACTGCCACGTTGGTCAAACTTCTTACAATTGTAAAAATTGAATGAAAATTGACAATTGGGGGAATTTGAATATAACCGATAAATAGAAGATACTTTGAAATAAAAAGTGCCCCATTGAACGATTAAACATTTTTATCAGAACATCAATCAAAAAAATGAAAACAAATCTTGCATCTGACGGCGCACTGTGTCTGCATCCACATCTTTGAGAGGTAATCTAGAAATATTATTATAAACACAGCTTAGAAAATAATCGTAAATGCTGCTTCATAATCATATAATTGAAGTTAGAAGTGTGCGCATACCTTACTATTATATATAGAATGAGCAAATACTGTTTACTAATATCTTCTACACGTTTCAACAATATGTTCTGCACGTTTTGCTTGCGACAAAACAACGAATGCGAATGGTTTGTTGATATAAACGAAGCCTTGTTATAATATGTCGCTATCAACTGTTATCAAGCCGCGACGGTGGTTACCGGTGACCACCAATAAGATAAACGGTCCATTGGGCAAGAGTGTTGTCTTACATCATCAATTTATTATTATTTTGCCATTATGTGATTTGAATAATAAAAATACTCCCGTGGCGTCCTGAGTAAAACATGTGATTTCGGCGTGGCAGTCAAAGTGTTAATTGAAATTCATTAAAAAATAGCATCCCCTTTCGACAAGCTTCCCAGGTTAATAATCAAGAAAACACTATAGAAAGTTAAATGAAGCGAGTAGAATCAACGAAGAGATTACTTTTTCATTCTCAACAATATGATGTGACTCGATTGTTCTTGTACTAAAAATTGTCAACCAGACATTTTACGATCGAACTTCCTATATAAAATTTATCCTCAATAATTCTCGATGTGAAAGTTAAATATGAAAATTCAAATTCAACCTAAATTTTCTCACATTTATTACGATCTTCCTCCGTTGTATCACAATGATAATCTATCATCATCGTATATCGCGATATATGATATTTTAATACACGAAGAGACAAGATCTAGGAGTAAACAAGACAAGATTCGATCAATGAGCGTACGAAAGATCGAAGAACAAAAGAAGCTGCAAGCTGTTTTCGCGAGGACAGCAACAGCTAGCTCGTAGAACGCTATTTAGACATTTTTATGCGACCTACGTGCAAAGAGGTAGAATTGTTCCGTACAATTTTGCAGGCTGGCAATTTCGAACAGAGCGAAAGGGTCGGCGCGATTACGCCAGGGCTGTTTCGTATTCAGAGTCTCCGTCAAAAACGTTCGAGCCAGTCGTGCGTTTACCGCGATCGAATCTTATGAATTCGTAAAAGGGACGTTTCACGACAAATGGAACGGCGATCGATGCTAATAAATAACTAGCAGCTCACTTTTTGTCTGGATTATTAGATTGGTCGCGGTGTCCGTGCTTTTATGTTTTTGAAACACTGTAATCTGTTTTAGGTATATCTTTGTAAAATAAATCAAATAGATCAACGAGAACCTATGTGTACAATTTGTAACCACAAAGGATACAATTCGTCATTTATGAGAGATTTACGTCACGAAAGAATTACAGTAATCGATCAAGAAAAAATCAAGGAAAAAAATCTACGAAAAAGATTGAAACTCGTTGCATTTTTTTTTATAGTAGAAGTAAAATTAGTTACGATATGCATGCAGCTTGCTATCTTCGACAAATTACAAAGTATAACTTGCACGTGACAAATTATAAAGTTATCTGATAACTTGGGAATTTACGTGTGTAACGCAATCTGGCTAAAAATTTCATCAACGTTCAATTTCCAACAAATAACGGGGAAAGAGAAAGAAAATAAATAGAATTTGCACGCAACGAAATGCATACAATTTATCGTCTTCGAGAAATTACAAAGCGTAAAAACCAAAGCGGTGAGAAATTGCAAAGTGTAAGATCGAAATTACAAACAGTGGGAAATTACAACTCTATCCAATTCATCTCGCGTAACTTCACAATTCCAGCAACGTCTAATTTTCTGCCAAAAAAAAAGAGAGAGAGAGAAAGGAAAAATAAGAAAGCAGTGTAATCTGACATGAAATTTCGCAAAGCCATTACGTACACGAGGTCTAAATCAAGGATCTCGAGCTTTTGTACAGTTGCAAGACCATAATCGGATCGCCAGGACCAAGTTAGAATGGAATCGGTTGAATGCAAAGTAACGACCAGCTGCAATTTTCGTCCAGCTGCTCGAAACGCGACTACGATTTGTATCGAAGGGTAATTTTCCCAGAGAAGAGGAAGTGGAAGCAGGCAGGCACGTTCGTCCAGCACGTCAAGCGCAGCACGAGTTACGAGACGCGAAATGAAAGAGCCAGGCAAATCCGATTCCACGTACGTCCTAACCCCTTTTTCTTTGCTTTTGTTCTTTCACTTCGCTCTACCCGTCCATCTTAGCCGCCACCTTTTCTCATTCAGGCGCCAACGTAATTCACAGTCGTGTAACGTACCGTTGAAACGCACACGGATTCTCAAATATTGGCTTGGCAACTAAGTGATTGCGGATTTTGTTATTAGATGGTATTGACAAAATCCGCAATCACTTAATTTCCAACCCAATATGTAATTGGTGTGAATGTTTGACAACGTGTAGTCTATCGAGACTACGATTTTTCACACAAGTAGCACAAGTAACATTTCTTACGATATTTAGCGGGTTTAACGATCTTCTACCAAGGTTCAATTTCTTAAATTATGTTTGTAAAGCTGTAAATTTGCATAAATATCCGTAGACTGATTATTACATGTATGATGAAGTTAAAAATATGCCATCGTAGGTAATTGTTATTGGTAATAAAAAAAAAAGAGAGAATTTTGCCTATAATAAAGATGCTGTCTTTAATTACGTCTAATTTTTGAAGCTTGAAATATTTGAAAGAGCATCTCGAAATATTTCATGAAAAATGATACAACGATGATGATATTATAAAAGGAACTAAAATAACGATATCTTCGATGTTGTTGCTGGTAGGTATATTGTAATTACACTAGGAACGACATTGTAAAAAGTGTTGGCGACAGGCGGTGTAATCTACCGCGGAAGACGGCCACGGTAGACGAGAGTACTTGCACGAAATGTGCGGCTGTCAGAGAGTTAAGTACAGGTAATTTAAAGCTAATATTTAAAACACCTGCTACAAGGTAGCGATGACGAGGACTTAAAACCCGTACAAAATATACAGACACAGTTAATCATTATATAACGGTCATTTCCATGATAGTAAAATTACTCTTGAGCGAAACTAGTCGCAAGCGAGTACTAACGCTATGTAAATTAATTCAACGTCTTCAGATATACCTAACTGTAGCAACTATTCTCCAGCTGATATAACAACTCGTAATTATTTTCTTCGCCTAATTGTAATTTTATGCAGATTTCATATATATCTTTAAGGCTTGTTATGTATCCTATGATCCACGGATAAAATTTCATTAAAATATTTCATTAAAAAACACACAAAATCGATCTACACGCTTAATAGCAGTGCAATTATGGAACAAATTTATGGAACAATATCACAGACAGCAAAATCGACAGGAAATACGCGGGGAATAAAACTTAACTTAATTCATGAATTAACTTGAATACGTGAACTTTTGTTTAAACCGATCGCGACAAAACATGGAAACCGGTTATTATCAAACTTCGATCACATGAAACATACCTCGGTTTCTCGAACGCATCGCCAAAGATCGTTCTGCATTTCATCGTTATAATATTCAGATCCTTCATTTTCTCGGTTACAACCGCATTCAACTTTTCGGTAAGAAAACCCACTCTAATTCTCACCTTCCAACTCGAAATTCCACGTTCCTTCTGTCTTTCCTTTAAACAGTTCACGAAATACGGCACACGTCTCGGGAACGCGTTCCTTTTGCGCGAAACGTTTTCGCGAGCAAACAACAAGCGCCTGGAGGAGCGAGACGATCCCAGTTCATTATCCCTTGGGCGCTCGCTTAAGAGAACAACGAACGTGTTGGAAAAGATAAAAACGGTAGCAACGTGAAGAAACGCGAGGTAGATATTTCTATAACTGCTACTTTAACCCAGATGTGCCTATCATGTATTTCAATGTGTCCATTGTGAGATTATTTTTGTACATTTTTGGGAAATCCATGGAAAATAGACCGCACGGAATTTCTTCAACTACCAAATATTTTTAAAAGACTTACGGATTTTTTTCTTTCTCAATTATGTCGAATCAAAATCATCCTATTTAACACGTTCACTGTGAGGGTCATCGGTGACTCACGTTCCTTTTACTAAGTCTTTTAGAATAATTAAAAGAAGATAAATTTCATGGATTAAGAAATGTTCAAGTACGTAAATGGCATATAATGAGACAATATTTTCAGGAAAAAAGTGTTCAAACACCATATAATATTTCGCAAAAATTGTCCGTATCAACACAGAATCAAATGGAAGTAACGCGAAATAGTGATGATAAAATTTCGAAATATTTCATACAACACGCATAATGTACACATAAAAATAGTCTACAATTAATATCCGAGTACCTTAATGAATCACTATAAATATTAACCCTTTGTGAACAAGTGTATTTTCTGAATCGGGTATGCTGACGTCTAATCTTCTTTCCATTGCAAGCTCTCAAAAAATCTGCAAAAATTCTGGAATACTTACCGAGGTCTTTACTGCTAATCGTTTCTTAAATTAAACGTATAGAATATTCCGTAAGAAACAGAAAAATCCGTTTCGAAGATACTTGCGGGTAAAGTTTCGCTCTAGACGTAAATGACCAAGATTGCGTTTGAAGGGTTAAATATCGTGAAAATCGCAAACTTTGCTCACTGACCGATTCCACGACCTCGGTACGTCCCTTCCATCTGTTACACTCTTCTTCGTTCGTCATCCATTTCGATTCAGCCAGGTCCAAATATCATCTGGTAACTAGGCCTACGATGAAATACGACTAGTTTTTCCCAGCGCGTATTACGTATGCGGCCGTGCGCTATACCGTGCCGATTAGTATGCCAAGAAAATAAACCATCCCGCCGCGCGAAGTTAGAAAAATTAGTTTCATCTACGGTCGGGGCATCTGATATACAGCGCACGCAGCCTTGGCAGCCGGAAGCAGCGGCGGAGGAAGCTCGGAGTCTGGGTCGAGGCGGGTTGCAAAGCCCCGGAGGGCAACAATTGTGCATTCATCGGGCCAAGGGGCTCTAATTAAAACGCATTGTTTATATTCTTTGCAGGAAGCTTCTCTCACCCTCGTGGCTCCTCGCTCCCTAGACATGCATCGTGCCTCAACCCTCTTCCCAGGGGTTCTCTGCCGCCAACTTTCCCTTTTTCCAATATTCTGGTGATCCAATAGAAAGGAAAGCTCAAAAATCCTTCGAAACCATCAGCAATAGCTGTTATTATGATCGAAGGCCGAAAAGTACACGTCTGTCGATTTTCTAATTTCAACGTTACTCGATGATTAGCGCGTCGTTCGTTACAGGAATTGAACTTTGTGCATCATATCTTGCCCTGAGAGTCGCGATAGATTGAGATACAGAGTGTCTCGTAATAAGTGGGCAATATTTGAGAGAAGAATTCAGTAACGAGAAACAATAAAAAAATTTTCATTCAATGTACCTTCTTGAACTGGCTTGCCCTCGAAATCAGATGCAACATTCAAAATTCCCCCTTAAACTGTAAATATTTATCATATTAATTATTGCCGCCGGACTTTATGTGGTCGCCGATTTAAATTTGCATTTAACGCGTTCGCCGTAGAATAAAGTTTGCACTGGATGTAACTGTTGTGTTGGATTTAAACGTAATTTTCAGTGACTCCATATAGGATTCAATGTATTAGGTCATCCGAAAAGTTTCTTTCGTTTTATAAGGAAATACAACATTTCTCGTTTTATATTATTTTATCGAATTACGTATGATCCATTTTGTTCTATCAAAATAAAGATCACAACGTTCGACAGATTACGTTTCATGTTTGTATAAAGATGCATCGTTGTAAAAGACGTATCTGTAAAAGAAAGACACTTTTCGGACAACCTAATAATTGCTATTGGGCTTGGTTTGCCTCCCAATTGACTCTTGTTGAGTTAGGTCAGGGCTTAATGCAAGTGTCGTTGGATTAGCTTCGGATTGAATATGATTTTTCTAAATTAGATTCAAATTCTAAATAAACGTAATTGCTGCTTCGACTTGAATTCCATCTGATAGTTATTGGGTTATTTTTTCAAACCAGATTCCACGTTATATTTTGTTTAAAAATTGATTGAATGACCAGCATCGTCTGGTAGCAAAAAATATCCTTGTGAATTCCCATTACAGAAAAGGAATGAAAACACTTGACAGCGGCGAAAGTCCTCGACAATAATCGGTTCTTTGTTCAGGATGAACGTGTATGCGGCTCGCCTGAACACGTGACCATAATTCCATCCACGCGGGGGTGACTCGAGGGTGTACTAGCGCACGTACACGTGCGTGAGCCACAGGATCCGAACGGTTGGTGTGCGCGGTAAAGCAGAACACGTGACCGGCTTACGCAACACAGCTCCTATTGTAATGCGCAATGACAACGCCATATATTAGCCTCGAGTTCGGTAGAGACGGTGTTGCTATGCCGTTGCCAGGTATCTCGTGTCGGAATCCTTCGACCGAACCACGGGGATGGCGCACGCTGGTCCAAAGATTCCTCGTCTGGCGACCAAATCGTCCACGCAATTACATTGCGTTTCGTTGGAACTTTATGGAAACATCGTGACGGAAGTGGACACGATGCATTTTCGGTGCATCGAATCTTCCAGCTTTTACCGTAGAGTTGTATGCATCGTCGCTATGTCGCGTATGTAGTATTTTGTACTTGAAGCTAAGTTTGGGTTAGATTTGGATTGAATTTAAGCAGTTAGCTGTTTCTGACGAGTATACTCGTCGTAAAGAAATGACAATATTCTGCGTTATGACAAGCCCTGTGAGTAATAAAATTAAGAAATATAACGATCATTTCGTTATAACTTAATTCTATATTGTAACATCCACATACTCTGCGTTTGACGAGTATACTCGTCTTACTCTTTGCCACACGTTTTAGGTACACACTTTTCAAAGAGATCGCAACAGCTGACTGGTTAAGTTAATTTTGCAACCGGTTGTTCTCTGAAATGATAACGAGCAACAAAGTTAGCACGGAGGAAACTCCGCAAAGAGGATTACAACTTTTCCCGCTTCGATTTCGAAAAGATTCTCTGAAATATTGTACAACTAATACCGTATGGGAAGAATTATAAGGGAAAATTTGAGTTAGTTCGACATTTTTCAATTCGATCGATGAATGTTCCATGCGCCGTCGCTGCCACGCATAGCGTTTTGTTTGAGTAAAGTCTGGATTAAATTACCCGAAAGAATACCAAACTAGTGTCGAGGAGATTCCAGGGAGGAAAGAGTGCAATGAAAGTTTACAATTTTCTGACGTGGAGATTAGGTTCTTGCCTAAGACAATATTATTTGTATAATGGTAGAAATAATTTATTAAAAAAGAAAAGAGAAAAATGGAAAGGAACACGTTTCGGTTGAATTTAGAATTCCAATAGTTTCTATTGATATTTCGCACACGATGCTAATAGCGTTTGCTGAAGATCGTCGAATCGCTCGATGATCTCTGTAATCATATTGTTAAAGAGTCTTGATATGCTGCCTCTACTCTGTAGATTAATATACGTTAATAATTAGTACATAACTTTTCTCCTCATAATTCGTCCAATTTTTCCAATAGTTTCTATTCATATTTCGTACACGATGCTAATACCGTGTACTGAAAATTATGGAATTGTTGAAGGGTCTTGATATGCTGCCTCTACTCTGTAGATTAATATACGTTAATAATTAGTACATAACTTTTCTCCTCATAATTTGTCCTAAAGTCGCTGCATGTGCGTTTTAGAATATTTCACAATATTACCATGGCGAGATTATGATTCTAAATATGCTGAAATGTTCGCAGGCTGCTATATGTAACGTGTAAATACTGGGATACTGTGGAAATGAAGATAAAGCTTCGTATAAAAGAATATGTGAATATGTAGTCGAGAATATCAGTGGCGTGAGGTACTTTTCGTGATTTCTGACAGATTAATAAGTACTTTTTTTTAGAAGCATTTAGTAAAATAAACGTTACGAAAAAATAATCCTCATTGTTGAGAGAGAGCGTAGATAATTATCATAATGTATCATACACCGGATATAGTATTTGATACAGAGAGAAATGCGTATTCTTGATTACTAGGTCGGATACATCGCGCTCATTAACAAAATCAATTCGCCTTTATTAATACGAATCGTTTATTCGAACATAGAAATATTCTTGTCTCTTCGTGTTAATTAATTATAATGAAACATTCTCGATACCTCGACAATCTTCGAATACCTGGCTGAAACATGAGCCGAAGCTGACCTACTTGTACCATCGCAATTTCCATAAATTGCAATAGAGAATTCCGTTGATTTTAGCATAGAATCGTACGCCAAACGGAAGCATAATATCGATGAAACCGTACGGTTCAACGAACCGTTACATTTTTTAATTTTTCTACCTTGGAAATTTGAATCCTTGAAATTTGAAACTTTGAAGCATGAGTCTGAAATCCTACCCCTTGAGATTCGAATGTTCGAAAGACCAATACTCGAAATTTGAGTCTTTGAAATAGCGATTCTTAAAATGCGAGTCTTCGAAATACGAATTCTTTAAATCTACGTTTTCGAAAGTTGAATCTTCGAACGTGGAGACTTCTTCGACTTGTTGTCTCTGATTTCTAGCGATCTCCATCGATTTTCATATAACACGAAATCATTTTATCTCCGTAACAAAACTGCAAAAATTTCCATTTATCTAGGAACATCGAAACACGTTTTGCTACCAACGAGGCGCTTGTTAATTTTCCGTTATGCTGTCGACAGCTGCACGAGTTACGCAACTCTACAATATTCCGCAGTATTCGGATAACCAGATGTTATTATCGGCGATAACAGCTAGATGACAGTTTCTTGTCACCTAGGATGAACCCACAGACCCGTTTCAAACGTTTGGAAAGCCAGGCTCGTTACGCGAAGCCTCCAAAGTATGCCGAATGTCGAACCGTGTTCGACACCAGTAGGAACGAGCTTCCGTTTCAACGTCGAACTTCGCAGCACGCGAATACCCCGCTGTTTCTCGAAACAACGATAACGATAACGACGCCAACCTATCCCCTTTCTCGTCGTATCGAACATATGGTTCTGCTGTATACGCTTACGAAACAGACAACCAGAATTTCGCGAGAGAATGTCGATAATCTGAGCGCGTACGAACGATATTCTTCGCCGAGAATGAATTTACCTTTATCTCCCAGTCGAACTGTAAACGTTGCGTTTTGATACTACGAACAAACACCAGTTTGTACAAAGTTGTGCGACATCGTCCCGAACCAGAGATTTCACGGTGTCGTCGTGTCAACTTAAACCGTTTAGAAACTTTTCTGCACTTTCTGTAGACTCGTCTCAGGTAAATATCGTACAGTGGCTGATGAAAATATTCCAACACCTGCAGAAACTTTTTTCGTTGTACGCGTTATACATGTTAATTGCCTCAGGTTAAGATATTTCTTCTGAACCATCGAGGAGTCAGAAAGTGAATAAAAATGGATTTTTAAATAAACTTAGAGGATGGTATAAGATGGGTTTATTGAAAAATTATTCGATATAGAATAATAACGAAAATATTAATTATTATGAATTGGTCGATGTTCGTGCAACAAATTTCTAATAATCTTAAATTAAGACGATTTAAAATAACGTTGGTCTATCTTTATGTTCCTGTACTCATTAGTAAAAACAGGACACCTATTTCTCGTATCCTTTGTAGTAAAAATAAAGGATGTATATTCTGAAAAAGAAACAAGGCAGCAAAATACTGACATTCGCGGATGACATAGCTATACTATTCAGGCACACTAATCCAGAAACAGCAGTTACATTACTACAAGAGCACGTCACAGAAATAGAAAAATGGCTACAAGATAAAAAAAATAAAAGCAAGTCCCAGTAAATGCAACCATATCACATTTACACTAAGAAAATGGAAACCACCAAATATCCAATTGAATGGCACGCACATAAGACAAACAAGGCAAGTTAAATACCTAGGATTCCACTTAGACACACAACTTACATGGAAGCAACATACTAAATCAATTATAGACAAAATACGGATAAAAAGAAGACAAATGTACTGATTAAATGAAACGATAATAAAACCAATTTGAATAAATAAATAAATCAGAGTCGCTACAATCGAAGATACTGAGAAGAATAGTGAACGCCCCGTGGTAAGTCAGAAACGAGGATTTACGCAGACTTAAAAATACCAACGGTCAAAGAATAAATCGGCAAGTACGCAGAAAAATACAAGGAAAGACTGGCAACACATCGAAACCAGCTGGTTGCTGAAGCGAGCAAGACTGTCATAGAAAGAAGACTAACAAGAAAACACCTCACTGATCTCATTAAAGAAATAAAATAGTCAAACTTGAAGATGGTATCCCGCTGGGGGTAGCCATCCACGTGTTATTTAGCAATTAAGTTAGAAAAATTTACCAAATGTCCAGCTGGACAAATTGTAAAATACAAATTAAATAATAAAAAAAAGTCTATTTCTCGGCTTTCAATTTCGCTAGATTTCGTCTGAGCAAAGAAAAAGGAAGCTTAATGTTTCCAAAAAATATCGAGTATAAAATGGAAAGGAGAAATCGCGTGTATCGATAACTTTCTCCTATATTGCTCGAGTTTAAGATAGTTTTTAACGTTTGGGTTTATTGGATTTTCTCGCCATTCGCAAGTCACACGATGAAACCACCGCGTTTATTACATCCTGATTTATTGCACCTCGTGTCTAAAGTCTCGCGTCCTATCCACTTTCTTCCAGCCCTCCATTCTTCGTTCGCAGGCTCTCCTCGACCCGCGAATCGAGATTGGAGCACGTGTTTGTCGGATGCTCGAGTTGCAGAGGCTGTCGTGGCGACAGCTTGGGGGTAGAGGGTCGGAGGCGGTAGCGAGTGGAGTAAGACAATGCCGGTGTATCCGAGGCGAGGAAATGAGATTTATATTAATTTCAACAGCCGTCGCGCTAGAACAGCCGACGTCGACGACGCTCGTGTCCCTCCCCTTCCCTCTTCTTGCTGTCTTTCGAAACCTGTCAGCTTTATCCTATCGTCGTTCGCGTACACGTTCGTGCCAAATGTACATATTATGTAGCAATACAGCTGAGAAAATAGTAAATCGTAAGACACCATAATTTCTTGATACACTACAATTTAATTTATAGAGCTGCAACCAGCTGTTTACGTAGAATATTTCATCAGATTGATAAGTTCACTTCAATCTATTCATTCGTTCGTTTTATTAGCTTGTCCGAAAAGTTTCTTTCGTTTTATGAGGAAATAATAGACGCATAACATTTATTGTTTTATATTATTTTGTCGAATGATCCATTTTGTTCTGTTGAGATAAACACCGTGACATTTCACAGATTTGGTTTCACGTTTGTGTGAATCAAGAAGTCTAAGATCCTTAATAGATGCATCTTGGTATGTTACCAATGAAACAATACATCACGACCTTAAGATACCTACAGTTAAAGAAGAAATATCCAAATTCAGTAATAGATATAACATAAGAATTAACAACCACCAAAACCCACTAGTTACTCAATTACTTGACACGACGGATCAGATCCGCAGACTAAAAAGACATTACCCTCTAGACTTAAACATTAGATTCAGCTAGAAGTAAACATACGACAATCATTTATTATTCACGTTATAGTATCAGAATATTTATGGTGCTAGAATAATTTACTTATAATTCTCAATGAGAATTGATTGTAAACTACTTCCAAATAAGGAAAAGAAAACGTTTGTATGAAGGTGCACTGTTGTAAAAAACACGTTTGCGAAAGAAAAACACTTTTCCGACAACCTAATATTTATATATAATTTTATATGTTACTGTCGCTAATTGTAAGTTAATTAATAAGACCAGATTCGATGAGTGGCTGACAGAGGCGAAGATAAAGAAAGGAAATTGTGATGGAACGAGAATATATAACGAGAGGCTTAATTTTAAACAAAATGTATTAGACGCGTATGAAGATGAGAAGACACAAATAGCAGCTTTATTTCTTGCTATTTTCAACGATTATCGATGGATTATTTGGAAGTTGAAAGGATAGAGAAATTGTAAGCATTCGAAGAGGGTGTAAAGAGACAATACGAATTTTTAAACAAAAAGATAAACAAAAGATCGCCTGCTAGATGATAAAAGAAGTATTCTCGTTTAATTTGATAAAGTAACGCTATTTCGCCTAGATGATCATTCAACATGGATCGTTCAAGGTGTAAAACGCTTTTCCCGTCTCTTCATTCAACATTTTCATAGCGTATCGATAAATCGAATGGCTGGAAAGTTTGCAAAGCTGCGAATCGAAAACTAGAACGTGGCTTCCCCGTTTATCCTCCGTCGAGAATTAAAGGGGAGCTCGTTTCCACGAAATCATTGCCACGTTTCCGATACACTTCAACGCAGGAAATTGCTGTTTCCGGAAGCATATCGTCACTGTGCTTGGTCGTTCGACGTGAATAGCTGTCGTTGAATAAAAACAGTATCGCCATGATACGCGTGGTTAACAGTAACTCGTTTTCCTTACGGAACAACATGATTTGTGAAAACGCGACTGAACGATGCGACGTATAAAAGTGGTAACACAGAATAAACTGCACGATGTTGTTACTATATCGGCCTTTACATGCCGCAACACTCTTTTTACCAAAATGATGCAACTCGAAAAATGTATGTGATAAAGTTATAGAAACATTGCTCCATCAATGAATGAATTAGTACATGCATCTTTTTATTTTTGTAAATTTATAGATAAATTTGATCAACAAAACAGCGCGCTGTCATATTTGGGAACAGTCGTTTGCATTTTCATGTTACGATTTGATGAAGTCGGAGAAAGCTTCCGGAAGCTCTGGTTAGAAAATCCTACAATTTGACGAAGATTTATTCAAATATATGTTTGTATATACAGTGAGAATCGTTTTGTTATTGAATTGTTCTATTATTAAATAATCAATCTGCAAGTTATTAATTAACTCAATAATTCCTATAGCATTTCTCACACACGAAAGAAAATTGATGAATAATACTACGTAATATTACGTGATAAAGGAAATAGGAAACAGGGTTACGTATCTTGTCGGGTGATAAATAACCGCGTAATTAATTAACGCGTGCTCTTTCAAACGAATTTTAGCTGACGTTGTGGCAAATCCACTGTGTATAATAATCGAGAATCGACGCTTTCGTGCCGCGCATAGTTCGCGGATAATTGATACGCCGTCAAGTTTCCTGGTGGCATTATGTATTCGCGCGTTCGCCAGCTAGAAACCCCATTTTCGGCCCAAGTTAATTACACACCGACCGACTGCTCCTGGAATTTATCGAAAATTAGTCCTTCCGCTGGCGTACGATACGACTTAGTCCCGTGTTCAAGCTGCCATGCCGCGATCTCGTGGATCGAGCCACGATAATGACTCTGCAGATTGTACCTTTATCACAGGGAAAAATGATTTCCAGGTTGAAATGTGAGTGCTGGACGAGAACGTTTATTAAATAGCAGATCGATGCGTGTGATGCAGTTTGAGTAAAAGTTTCATAGTAGTAACGTGTAGCTTTGCAATCTTTTTCAATGATCAAATTCCCTTTGCGTTGTTCTAAATCGAATAGAAATCATTAACTTACAGATTTGAGAGTTCAAAGTTCCAAATTTTAGAGATAGAAATTTCCAAAATTGAGAAATATCAGCGATACAAGTTTCAGAAGATGAAGTATTTAAATTTCCATCGTTGCAAAATTAAAAAATCCCAATTTTTCCAATTTTAATGCTATCTAAATACTTGTCTTTTCTCTTAAGTATCATTAATGTTTGTATACATCGTTATTTATCATAATGTAATGGGTCCCACTTCAAGGAAAACTCCACATCTTCTCTAATATTTCATTTCCTTAGTCCTCGAGGCCATTGAGTATTGTTTAACACTAAATTAATTTCAAAGGGTTGTCAGTCTCAAAGTAACACTAGCCGTTTGAGTCTCAGGGATCTTTGAAAAAACGGGGTCGAAAAATGGCGAACAGCGCGATAGCGCTTGTCTTAATCGATTGCAATGAGAAACAAGCGGCACAATAGCTTGTCATATTTGTTATTTTTATGAAATACATCTACGCAATGTTGTAATATTTTTGGAAATCAGACAATCGATTCGTGAAACTGAAGAATCGATTTTCTAAGTCTTCTTCCGTATCTGCTAAAAACTCTCTCCTTCTAATCTCTCTTCCCTTTCCCCTTCTAACTCTTAACTTGCTTTTCTTCGCCTTTGTTCAATCTTCGCTTCTTCAAATCCTGTTTTATCCTCTCTCCTAAGACCCAGTCCTTCTCTATTTATATTGTTCGATCGACTCCCAGTCAACACAGGGAAAGTCAAACCGTCGGTTGTTGTTCTAAATTCTATAGAATTTGCATCTGTATTATGCGTATTATTAGCTTATAAATATTTCAAGTTTCATTCAGTCAAAATTACTGAGAAGATAACAATGAAATACAAAATACCCTGAGTCGTGCGTAGCGTTCAAATGTACTGGCACTTTTCGACACAAAATTTAAACAGCGCAATCGCGCTGCTTGTGACAAACGGTTAAATATATTTCTATTATACATTCATCCACGCATTTCCTCTGTCTATTCCGAGGTAAAACCTCAAAAATTAAGTACTCTGTCTTGTACGTTTTCAAATTTCTCTCACACTTTAATTTCATATTTCAATACTATTGAGATATGTATAATTTTGTTTGCTAGACTAGATTGACCGCGTGGTAGTGACACACGTATGTGAATATGAGTGTGTGAAAGTATGTGTGTGCGCGGCATCTCGAAAAATAGATGAATGTAACTGTTCCATTGGCAGTTGGTATGGAAAATGGTGAGACAAAGAAAGTGAAACTGAGACGCGTGCAGATGTATATCGACGAAGATCCTGGAAATCGTTTATTAAATAGATCTAAAACTATTTTAATATGAATTCTAAGTGTAACCTTAGTGTTCCTTTACATTTATTTCGGCGATTAAGATCCACGATTCTTAACAAATACAAATAAAAGGGATAGCGGAGTCTCATAGCAGAGGAAATAAAATTTCAAAATGTTTCGGTATAACAAATTCACGTATAATAAATTCATTGAAGATTGTACGCGACATCTGATGCTTACGTCAACTACTGTGTATGTCTCGAGTCGTGTAAATAGCAGGTTCACGGTGGTCAAGAGACTTCAGACTCTCGAATTCGAGCAAGTCCACTAACCCGAAGGAGATCTTTTCTTTGCTCTTTTCTCGAGCCGACCCGGTGACGCGCCGCGTCGTGCCGTGCTGAACTTCGTCATCGCAAACACGATAACCAGAGCGGAGGATGATCAAAGCGGACGGTGCTCGCGTTGAAAAGGGAGAGTAGACGTTGCCGGCGACCTCGGAGGCTTAATTTTTCACGCAAAAAGCGCGCCGTGCGGCGAAATCTCTAAAGGAACCGAGGGGACGTTACATTGTAACGCTTCTTCCGCGACAGCCCTTTCGCGCGAAATGTCCCCATTTCCTCTTGGAATCTTTGTTCCGTCGACGGAACATTCTTGTCAGCGAACTGGGACGACCAACGAGCCGACGTTGCTTGCTCTTTGCTTTCAATATTATTGCAGTTACATTCGCGATGTAACGAACCGGTGAATCGAAGCATCGAATTGCGATACGGATCGACGCGATAATTTTTCAATGAGTAAACGAACGTATTCGAATATTTCTAAAAACGTAATCGATGCTTCTGCCGATCGAATCGATTTATCCTAAACTCCTACTATTCCATTAGCGAATGGAAAATAATAATTGGCAAGAAAAATCAACGAGCTGTCGACTGTGTGAACTCCGATTATACAAACTATTTGTCCTCCTATAAATCCAGACAAATGAATTTCTATGATACATATATACCATTGTATTAGACATTTTTAACACTTTGACTGCCACGTTGGTCATTGACCGGCCACGATTTCTCCTGTGACGCCACGGTGGTCATTGGTGACCGGAGCGCTTCAACTTCTTACAATTGTAAAAATTGAATGAAAATTGACAGTTAGGGCATTTTGAATATAACCGATAAATAGAAGATACTTCGAAATAAAAAATGCACCATTGAACGATTAAACATTTTTATTAGAACATCAATGACGAAAAAATGAGAACAAATCATGCATCTAATGGTTCACTGTGTTTGCATCCACATCTTTGAGGGGCAATCTACGAATATTATTATAAACACAGCTTGAAAATAATCGTAAACGCTGCTTTATAATCATATAATTGAAGTTAGAAGCGTGCACATATCTTACTATTATACAGAGTGGCTGGTAACTGGTGGTGGTGGTGGTGGTAAAAAAGAAGTCGAAAATATAGAATAAAAATTTTTCGTTTGAGGCTTTGTTTTCGAGTAAATCGACTTTGAATTTTCGCTCGGTACGCGTGCGGTACGTTATAACGGATCTCACTGTAGATCGTTGTCTCGATGGAAAAATTTAAAAAAAAAATTAAAAAACAATTTTTATTCTATATTTTCGACTTCTTCTTTCGCGTAGAATCACCCCCTTTCCGTTTGTACCACCAGTTACCAACCACCCTATATATAGAATGAGCAAATACTGTTTACTAATATCTTCTACATGTTTCAACAATATATTCTACACGTTTTGCTTGCGACGAAATAACGAATGCGAATGGTTTGTTGAAATAAACGAAGCCTTGTTATAATATGTCGCTACCAACTGTTACCAAGACGCCACGGTGATCACCCGTGACCACCAATAAGGAAAACGGTCCGTTGAGGAGAAATGTTGTCTTATATCATCAATTTACTATTATTTTGCCATTATATGCTTTGAATAATAAAAATACTGCCGTGGTGTCCTAAACGAAACATGTTATTCCTGCGTGGTAGTCAAAATGGTAATCGATTCTAGCGTGTCGTTATATCGCAGATAAAATGCTACATCGAGGCTGTCAGTGAAAAATACTTAGGCGACAACGTGCCGATACAATCGAACGACGTCCATCTTACAGACAAAACAGAAACAAAACTACGAACCTGGTTAACCGTGCTTTGTTCGTCTCTCGTTTCGAGGTACAGCTACACTTTCGTCGTTCGTTTTCCCTTGCTCGTGTTCCGCCTCTTTTTCACCCCGGAAACCGCGATTCCGTCAGCGGCGCGACGCCCGATTTAATTCCAACCGTGCGAGGGATTAAACGGACACCCGGGAAAAATCACGGAGCTGCTATTGCCGCTGCTGCTGCTGCTGCTGCTTCATCCACAGGCTGGCTTTACGAACTTCGCCCGGCCCTTCTCTCCAATAACTTGCGCGCTAGGTAGACAAATGGAACGTGAAATTCCGCTTACGGAGATTAAACGAGTGCGTTCCCGGAATATTGAGATTCGTCGAGCGAATTGCAAAAATGTTTGCAAGTTCAACCGTTTAATTAACCCCTCGCGGTTTAACCCTTCGCTTTCGTTCGCGTTATCGTCTTCCAGTACACCAGATTTCTAGAATTTCACGTAGAAATAGGTATCGGAATAGATTTCGATACGCCTTTCGTAGGCGACCTGAATTGCAGATGCAATTCGTGTTAGAATTGTAGACAACGAAGGCTACTCGAGTGTAACATCGATTCCATTTCCAGCAACGTCGTCGTGAAATTATCGGCGATATGAGACACGAAGGGACAAACATCTCTTTAACATCCTTTTTATATAGGGTTGTCCGAAAAGTTTCTGTTGTTTCACGAGGAAATAATAGACGCACGTTTTTTGTTTTATATTATTTTGTCGAATGATCCATTTTGTTCTGTTGAGATAAACACCGCGACGTTTCGCAGATTTGGTTTCACGTTTGTACGAAGATGCACTGTTGTAAACAACACCTTTTCGAAAGAAAGACACTTTTCGGACAGCCTGATATAATATGCGCGATATATTCCTACTATTTCGCAATGTCGTCTAATTTGCTCAATTCGTAGGCTATCAATTTTATTACCAATTTTTCCTATACCGATAACAAGTAGCAATTTGTAAAATGCTTGCAGCGTCTCACAATCTCTTACCCAAACCTCTAACCATTCATCGTGCAACCTTTTTTAATCGACTGTCGCTTTAAAGAAGAAAGCAAGGAAGTGTCAGAGAAGATCGTTGACGGCAGATACCACCGACAGAGGATAGCTTCGAGAGTGTGCAAATTCTCGAGACGTCTGCCACCCTTTAAGGAGTCCGTAAACGTCGATAAATACGTAATGAAATGGAAGCTGCACGAGGGCCGTCATCCGAATTACTTATTCACGACACCTGTTACATAACGAAGTAAGAGAGTCGGCCAGCAGTAAACAAGGATTTCTTTAATTAAGCAACCGGACGGATGTTCCTTCGGTGCCTGCTTCTTCCGGTTCCCTCGGCAGACAGGCGAGACTTTATCTACTACCCTCTGTCGTCCTCCTTCTCTCCTCTTTCGACTCCTCAACCCCTCAACTTTCGCCTCTTGTTGTTCGGCACAGGCAAAGCCCGGATAAGGGACGCTGCGAGTTATTTACGTACGGCTGTATTTGGAAGTACAACAGGGATGACGCGGGACAGTGGAAAGGGGTTGAAAGAGGTTGGAAGGAGGACCAGTCGCCTGAACAGAACACAGACTCGTCCCATGTGGGTTCCGTTAATTAACCGAGTCTACCGAGTTCTATTCCTCGCGTTATACGAGGTCCAAATAAAATATATAAGAGAACATAAAGTGATTCGTTGCGAGAGAATAAGAAGGAAATGTGCAGGTTGTCTCGTGCAACTAGGACAGGACTGTAATTCTATGGAAATAAAAGATGGGAGAGAATTTGTTTGAAGGAATTAAATGCGTGTATCGTTTAATTCAATATGTTTGTTCGTTAGATTCAATAGAATCTAGGAATTTCCCTCGTCTGAATGAGCAGTAGTAGGTCGATTGTAGAACTTGCATTCGCGAGGAAGTTCAGGGACACGTGGACGTGAGACGCGTGGAGAACGCACCGTTGACGTCAAGAAGATGGATCGCCTAACATAAATTCACTGCCCACCTCGCGTGTAATCTTCCCGAGATCGTAAACAGGGTTGGTCGATGCATTTGCATATTAATATGTGGAAGTGGTTGGCTGACGTGTCAAGAATACTCTTATTTCACTTACAAACGTAAACATGGCGAAAAGGAAAAATGTAAAAAATCAAAGATTATTGAAAAAAATTGAAAATTAAGAATGTAAAAGATTAAAAGGTTAAACAGAAGGTAAAAATAATTTTACGCTTCACTAACACGATAACATTCTCTTGTTTTATTTTCGAAGGTAAAAAAAATCACCAAAGAAGAAATTATGAAACTTAAACAATTTTTTTTAATTAAAGGAGACGTAAAAACGATTTTAAATATAGAGAAAGAAACGAAAAAAGGAATAGAAGAAAAGAAGGAAAAGAATCGAGCTAACGAACAAATTGGAAATAAAGCGAGTGGCTCAGGCGAAAGAATGTTGCAATTTCGATCGCGTGAGACAACAGAATCGGTGAAGAAGCTGTTCCATTCGTTACGTTGATTACGTTCTTTCGAGCAAACTCTAATTTGCATCCGCGAGACGGTTCCCCTTATTTAAATCCGCCTCGCCGCTTCGACGAACTCGATTCAATTCGTAAAGACAACGAACGCCTCCTTTCCCTTTCCTCGCCTCTTCGCTTTCCTTTTTTATTTCTCCTTTTTTCGTCGTCGAGTTCACCGCCACTCTAAAAGATTAATCGTAGCTACTTGAAGCATTTGTACGTCCGTTTCCTTCTTCTTCTTTTTTTTTTTTTTTTTTTTTTTTTTTTGTTTTAACTTGGCAACTTTTGACGGTTGTCGTTTAAATCGATGGAAGTAGTTGGTGAAGAACGCTTCGCTTCTGAGAATATCGTTGCGATCGACTCGATGCATTTCGTGAAATTAATATCCAGTTATTTCGTAATACTTAGTAACAGATTTGTCTGGCTCTAGTCGAAGCTCAATTTGACATCACAAGTTTTCTATAGTTTGAACTCGTTGTCAGCATGATGAACGATTCCAGAATCTGAACTCATTGTCAGCATGATAAATTTGCTGCATCCATTTAGATGTCAACTCGCAAGTTCAAAACGATATTTCAAGTGATCATTTATGTTCTTACGATTAGATTGAAAGTGACATTACAGTGACAGAAGAATGACAATCTAACGTTGCAAATTTTCTGTCAGTATTTCAGTTCCAATTCAAAAGTTCGATACACATCTCGCAAGACAATTGATATTCTGTGGAAGTAGACCGGCAAACGGCGACGTAATTCACCCAAATACTTTCCTACTCTCCTTGATACCAGCCATTCCATAAATTTTCTTAATACCGTTCAAGAAGAATAAATAAATTTAAAAAAATCCTATGAAAAATACGACATAAACAAATTCGTCTGCTAATCGTCCATCATCGTCCTACAATTAATTAGACCAAGGGGGGATCTACTTTGATAAAAGACAAAAAAGATTGGATTACAAAGGATCATAATCTATCTTCATTCTGTAACTTCCTTTAATCCTTGCTCTAATTCTTCCAAACTCTTCCTATTTTCATCGCGAAATTCACCGACTCGTCAATCACCTAATTTTCCACCTATCAATTCTCTTGAGATTATCTGATAGAGAAACGCGTGAATGAATTTGTAATAGAAATATATATTGAAGCAAGTACAAGTACAGGTATAGTGTATGCCGATGCAGATCCTCACTCTAGCAGTGTTACAATACAATAGGAAGAAGATAGAGAGCACGTTCGTATATTTATAGTAAAGTTAACCTTGGTGTGTAACTCTAGCTGAAAGTTACAAGAAACAGCAATAGAAATCTACATATAGCTCTTTTCTTTCTAAACTTTGTAACCCAAAACAACATTCATATTCAACAGCACAATAATACGGACCTCTCCTTTTTTAATTCCTTTTCGTTCACCAAATTCTATTTTCTTCGTAACAACGGTGTCCAGGTCGGGAGTACACAAAAGGAAAAAGATATAGAGTTTTCCTAGAAGTAATTACTTGAACAGACTCCAAAAAAAAAAGAATGTATTCGCTCCAAACCTTGTTCTCAAGCTATTCCATATTTTCCTCATTCATTTGGCCGGAAGAACTGCTCCATCCCGGTGGAAACCACGGTAAGAAAGAAGCTACAGGAAACGAAGTAGCCTGGGTCAATTCTGAGGCAAACAAGGAGAAAACGGTTAGTAATTACATTCGAAATTCTTCTCCATCGAGCGTTCTTAAAAGTTTGCCGTCTTCTGGCAAACTGCGTCGGAAACGGCGGAGTTGGGAATAATGCAAAAGTACGCCGGAGGAAGAAGGGTCGTGAACGGGGCAGAGGGCGGAGGAAATGCAGCTTGACGGAACGTTCTGGAGCCACGTTTTAACGGCGAAGTTTGCAGGGGACAGTGTGCTGTGACTTCTTAAAAGCAACGCCAGAAGCAACGTCCCTCTCAGAGGGGACGGCCACTTTAATTCTTACGTTCGTCAGTCTGGTTTTTCGCCGGCGACGCGCCGTTTGCATCGCGACGCAACACCACGCGATTCGCGTTTCAACGTCCAAAGCGGCCCGGCGAGAACGATAAAGCAAACCGGGACGCTGGCTGTTGAGAAATAAAAGACAAGAGGATCAACGTAGAAACCGTGAGATGACTTTCGTTTTTACGGATTCATGTCGCGAGAATTTATTGCCTGGTTGGAATTTTTATCGATAAGGGTTATTTCTTTCTATAATATGGTAATAAATGAAAGGAAGAAAATAAAATCAGACTGGAAATTGTAGAAAGACTTCGATTTTTATGGTTTTGAATTTCTTTGTTCTTATTGCAAGATTTTATTGCCTGGCTGGGCTTTTAATTGACAAGAGATGTCCGTTTCTGTATTAGACTCGCGTTTTAACGTTCGAAACGAGCCGACTAGAACGATAAAGCAAACCGGGACGCTGGTCCGTGGAGAGAAAATCAACGTGGAAACTGTGAGAAGACTAATTTTTATGGATTTTTCTTCTTTTTCTTTCTTTGCTTCTTTTTTCTTTTTTTACTGTTCGTATTGCAAGAATTTATTGCGTGACTGGGATTTTAATCGAAAAGCATTGTTTGTTTCTACGTGGTTTCTGCAGGCGTGTGTGTATAGCAAACAAATAACGACTTGTTTATTAACGTGAAAATGATAAATTGATTACGAGCTCTTGAAGCTGAAAGTTTTTAAGAAGAAACTCGTGAGAAAAGATTTGGTTTTAATGCAGTTCTATGTGCACGTGAGAACTAAGTAAAGAACGAGTTTCATTTAGAAAATATCTTCCCAACACGCGAGAACAAGCCAGAAAATGTTCACGTTCTGTCGTTTCTTCGGTATATAATTTTGCAGAGCAAAGTATTAAACTTGTGTATAAATAGACGTTAATTGACATTCTACCTTTTAGCTTTCATGTTCAAAATTTTGCTAACGTATAAAAACACACGAACAAAAACTTTTGCAAATTTTACTCAACAATTACAAAGTTGATCATAAAGTTCTCTAGGAAATAACAATTATTTTGCTTTTTGATACAATAGAAGGCGGAAATAGATAAATGATAATTACGTTACGTGTTAATACGATCTGAATCCATTGTGAATTAATGTCTCATTTGTATATAAATTAAATAATCTGTGTAAATAGATTCGCATCATCAAGCACGCGTGTTCATACTTTCGCATAATGAAAGTCTGAATTAATTTAATGGTATATTGGTGGTAGATTTATATCGACAGAGTTAACACTTCGAAATGTGGAAATAGAGGCACGTAATAATATTCGATGTACCATTAAATATATTCGACAAACCAATTTAATATTTATTATTAGTTAATTTCCTATGCTTGATTCAGAAATACAATATCAACTATCATTTATCTATTTCTGCCTTCTATCGTATTGAAAATAAATTCATTATCGTTTCCTTTGTATTTCAGATTCTTATTGTAACTTCTTAATAAAGGTATATTCTTTTAAAAGTTTATATCTATTTCACATTTTCGTCTCACTTTCACTCATAGAATATTGGCAAAATTTACGTGGAAATTTATAGACACGCAATGACTTTCCCATATAACTTGATTTTTTCTTTTTCTTATAAAGATTGTACGTGTAATGTATCTATATTTGTGTATCTATATATATTGTATAAACATGTGTTGTAAAAGTTTTATTAAGTCGCGGCATATCGATTTCGTACAATAGATAATAAATATTGAAACAACTTGCTCGTATCCTACAGACAGATTAATCGGACAAAACTTAATTAAATCTTGAAATTCTTAATTATCGGACAAACATTCTAACAAGTTGAGCTATCGGAGCTTCATCGGACTTTCTACTACACTCTAGTATTTTAATAATTATCATTATCTCGGTTACTGTATTAAACTTTATGTTCCAAATATAAATAAACAATAAATATTCTCAAATATAAATATAAATCATAAAATATAAATAATAATATAAATAATAATTCTCTATCATTTTCTATCAAAAGACATCCACACGGTTTACGTATCAATAATCATATAACAAAATAAACCAAACAACGTTTTTACCCTTTTTAAAGAAAAACCGTCCGGCGAGGTACGGATAGAAATAAAAAACCTACAAATAAATCTGTCGATTAATTTCACTTGAATTCACGCTTAAAATCACGATTACCCGGCTAGCCAACAGATTCCTCCTCTGTGAGCCTTAACGTACGCTACGACCTTTCGTGGTGGCACAATGGTCCTCGCCAACGATCGATCTTCAATCGTCGCCACATGGTTTCCAGCGTGTCGAACGCTTGTGTTCTCACCTCCACGTTCCCATGGAAGAATCGAGGAAATGCAATAAGGAGCGCGAGAATCGAAGAACAATAAGGGATGACAGAAGCGCGGAAACGAAGAAATAGAAGCGGACGGGACGCAGCGCTCGAGGCACGTATTGCCCCTTTAGAGTTTGCGGCTGTGGATATACGTCGACCGAGCGAAAGCCACCTCTTAAAGGCTGCCATCCTCCTTCTCCTCATCTACAGTTCTGTACAAAAGTCTCTTAGGTCACCTACAGTTTCCCATTGATCGTATAATAGCAAGAAACTGCTTTTTAGAAAATATTCTCGCACACTGTTATACGTAGGAATTAAATTTAGGCGTTCATCGTCATAAATATATTGTAATATCGTAAACTATTATAATTAGATTATTAATGATAAATGGATTAAACGGATGTTAATTAAACAGAAAACAATGGGTATTTAACATGAACTAATTGCAACAACGTATAATAATTAAAACAACTAGATAATTAATTAACAATTCTCGTCAACACAGATTCAATTCTCTCTCAACAACACTAACAACACTATCTCGACAACGCAACGCACTCTCCGGCTTCTCAACTCATACTGCTGTTAATTCGTTTATCGTCCCTTAACAACCCCTTGTCGTTTGTCTTAGTCTCATATCTCTTGTTTTAGCCCTACCACGCACATGCTCAGCAACCGCTTGTTTATAATTCGCACGACACCCCTCGTCTCTCGTCCACGATACCCCTTATTCACGACACTACAATATTAAAAACACTTTAGATGAATAAGATTTTAAATTACAAATGTTACGATACACACACTGGGGAGTCAGTTAAGACGCTGAAAGCCGAAATATTTTCGAAACTGTTAATTGTATCGAACGATGTGAAAGATTTGAGAAAGAAGTTGAATGATTTCGATGTTGTTGTTTCGTGTAATTGCTATTTTTGCGAATGGACGCTTACAGGATACGTGAAAGTCATACGGAATGATTTTGAGAACAAGTCGCGAGGAAGCAAGTGAAAGAATGTGAATAAATTGTTCGAGCAACTAAAAATGTGAAGGAACGTTTACACATAAGACGAGTTTATATAAAACGAGTTTATGAGAAAATTATCCGACAACATCTCTCACAGACAATTCTAATTCTCTGTTTGAAACATCAATACGATATTGAAATATCATACTCATTTTGTAGCCCAAGGCTTTTGCTCAGCACTGTGTCCATCCATCTACTGTACATGAAATTCTGCCGAAGAGATGCGCAATAAAGCGGAAAAGGAACAGACCAACCCCCTCGTTTCGCAGTAGAGCTTAAACCGAAAACATAATCAAATCTCGTCGAGAGCTACCGCGGTGCAAAGTTACTAATTGCTTAATTTCCCTCGACTTGCTCACCCAAGGTACTCTTTCTTCCTCCTCTGATCTTTGTCGCTTCTATGCTTCCCTTTGTTCGATACGTTGCTGCCTTTGATCCCTCTGTCACTCTCCTTCCCCACCCCTTTGTATTTTCCTCTTTATTTATACCGGCTCCCCCTTCTGTCTTGTCTCTCGTCGACGAGCACACTCCTCTATCTTCCAGCTACCACCCTTCGATTCTCTTGCTTACTTTCTTGTCCCTCGCTATTCACCCTCTTCTTTATTACTTTCGTACGGCATTCCTGGTCTTTGACCTCGTTCATCGTGGTTGGCCACGAATCCTACGTATTAGGCTGCGGATATGTATGCAAATTCATATTTCTAGCTCTTTGCTAGTAAAATTGATCAACCATTGTACTTGTTCAAAATTGTGGATTTTAGTGGGTGAAATAAGTAAATAGGAACACTTACATTACACGTGGAAATGGTATTAAAATAGTTTCATATTTATTTAATATGTGGTTTACAAGATACTCTCGGCACTCTTTTTCTTATTATTTAATTTGCACTCTACGATTTGTCCAGCTGGACATTCTGTAAATTTGTCTAACTTTATTGCAAATTAACACGCGGATGGTTACCCCCAGCGGGATATCATCACCGAGTTTGACTATTTTATTTCTTTAGTGAGATCAGTGGGATGTTTTCTGTGATGTAAATGAAATAATATAATGAATTTTATTTATTTTTTTCTATTTATTCAAAATCAAAATAATTTTGTATCATGGCTATTTATATCAATGCCAGTCAAAATGAATGGTACACATCAAAGTGTAAAAGGCTGCTAAAATCTGTTTACCGAACCCGAATTAACCAGTTTCCCCGTCTTGTACAACTTCCCACGCGTTTTTACAATTTTTATACACGCGTATCATTCAGTACGATGGTGTTAGTTATCAGGCAAATTCCGGATCGACCATGATGCTAATAGTAGAACTACAATACCAGTTAAAATGACTGGTTGTACAATTTTATAAATGTACCAATTCTCATTTAGAGACCATGGTCCCAGATGGGCTAATAATATCAAAAAGTGTACTACGTAACATGAAATTCCTTTTGTAAGTAATAAATCAATAAATATAAAGATATTCTATTATTACGTATTTTTTAAAGACCAGTCAGTTTGACTGGTTTTGGTAAAAATAGTTTCATCTTAAGTAGTAGCTTCAGTGTTTGTGTCTTCGAGTTTGTCTACTTTATTTCTTTAGTGAGATCACTGGGGTGTTTTCTCTTTAGTCTTCTTTTTATGAGAGTTTCGCTCGTTTCAGCAGCCACCTGGTTTCGATGTGTTGCCATTCTTTTCTTGTATTTTTTTTGCGTATCTGCCGATTTCTTCTCTGACCGTTGGTATTTTTAGGTCTTTGCGTATATCCTCGTTTCTGACATACCATGGGGCGTTCATTATTCTTCTGAGTATCTTCGATTGTAGCGACTCTAGTTTATTCATTAAAAGAGTTTTTTATCTCACCATCTTTCCAACACCATGCGTACGGAACAGTTGCATTCTTCTGTTCTACGAGACGCTGCTCACGCACATACTGCCACACGCTCATACTTATATTTATGTATCACTACTACACGGCTAATCCGATGTAGCACACAAAATTACACATATCTCAATAGTATTAATGGTAATAATTACACACATTTAATGGTAGATTGTTAAGAAGCAAAGGTACTCCGTGAGTTCGTCTATCGCGAACGATAATAAATTTTAAAGTAAATTTAAAAGATAATATTTACGACATCGTCGATTTTCTCTACTTTTCGATTTATGGGGTTGATCGATACATTGCTTCTGAACCGCTCGCATGTATCGTGCGTGATTCATTAATGGCCATTAATGTAACGTAAATACTCTCAGAGTATTTGTCTTTTATTTCATTGAACGAAGTCGATTTCGATCTCGTCAAATGAAACCAAAATTGCAACAAAAATTGACGTCTGTTCCGCGAAGAAACCGGGTATTTCACGCGAGTGTTATCGCATTCGCGATGAAGGTAAAGGGATGAAACGTGTATTTATCTATCGGCGTTCGAGCAGAGTGACGAAAAATTGGTGAGAAATGAAATGAAAGCAACTCGAAGAGTAAGAAATAACACTGGATGACAACGGAGCAGGAGATTCTCCTCCTCCTGTGCAACTTTTCGCCTCCGTCATCCTGGAAAGAAACACTCGATGCTGCTTTTCTTTCGCGTGCAAGAGAAATGCTACTCCTACGCTGTACTTTTTGGACAGATAATAATAAAAAGAGTAATAATGAAAATGTTGACGTAACGTGCGAACCTGATAACTGGAATTATGGCTTCTGTTATCGAAACGGTTGCGAAATTTTGCGAAAGCTGAGCTACCGAATTTCGTAAATAAAATATCATTTGTGTATACAACGCGCGATATGTAAACAACGTTCACGAAACAGATGTTCCGGAGGGGATCGTAATCGAAAAAAAATCCATAACTTGCTGCAATTGCGTGGATCACTGCGTACGACAAAAATGAGCAGAATTAAAAATAAAAATGTGCAATAGAGAAACTAAAAAAGTTCGCGCGCCCAATTTGACACGATGAAAACCTTTGGTCTTCGTTGTGCTCGCAATTTCGTCTGCAACGTTTCTCACATTAAGACCACCTTCGCGTGGCGTTAAGCTTCGTTCTACTCGAGACGAGGACGTCGTCGCCGCCATCATCCTTTCACATCAGATTATGGTTGTTGACGTTTCACTCGAGCCAGAAGCCAAACCTTCGTGCTCGTTCTTCCGTTTTAAACTCGTCATCCTCGTCTAACCTAATCTCGTCTTGTTGTTCGATTCAACCACTAAAATGTTTTACACCCAATGGACCCAAGTTCGGCCTTCTCGATGCTCTTAGCGCTGCAAACCAACCCGAAATAACTTCGTTACACCGTTACCATTACGCCAACTTTTGCAATTGCATTTCACGCGCGGTAGGATTAATTCGATTCGAAAATTATTTCCTCCGCGATCCTTACGTTGTATCGGATCGTACGTCGCTTACTCGTTCGAACGTCAGCAACTATTTCTAGAATTCTGAGATGTGTTTTCGTCAACCGAGGCTTTCTTGCGTGTAACCCTTTAACGTGTGAAACGTGAACACAGTCAGCCAATCATCTTTGTCCCAACAAGCAACCACGTTGTTATAAAATCATCAAATTTACTTCCTTTCGCGTCTGAGTTTTACATTGCTTATCGTGTTAAGAACGTAAGATATAACGTTCGAATTGCAAGAAAATATTCATCTTTTTACATCGATAACATTGTAATTTAAATAAATCTGCCATAGTCAAGGAACATTTCCGTGAAGAATTTCGCGAATTTTTGATCACTTAGATTTTAGAATGTTTTTTAGAAAACAATTAAAGGTTAAGTTTGTTTCTGAAATTAACGTAAATGACGAACAGTAGATATATTTTGCACTTACAGTGACGAATTGATTTCATATAAAACATGTAATATGCTGTTTGGTATCGTCTCACATTTTCCCTGTAACACCTTCTCCCAGTAACAACGAAAAGCGAAGTAGCACTTGTTCCAATTCTTTAAACTACTCGGTATATGTATAAAAAGCCTATGATATTGCGAAAGAGTTCAAGAATCAATTTCGGAGCATTTTCCTAATATCCTTTGGTTCCATTCTGCCAGAGTAGTCCGCGCTTACACGAATAACTTTGATCTTTCTTTCTTTCGATTCTTCTTTATGAACCTACGTCAGTTCTTTCTCGTCAAACCTTCATATATTAAACCGAGGACACAGACGTAACGTGAATATAATATAGACTTCAAATAAAGAACAGGAAAAAGGGGGGGAAGAAGATATCATAAGATCGTAGCGAGGAATACAGAAACGTGATTTTTCTATAGAAAACAAAAAATGTGGAGAATCATAGGAAATCGCCACGGCAAAATCTACTTATAGGAAACCAAATCATAAAAGGGAAAGAAAGGGAAGGAAAACAATTTGACTGCCACGGTGGTCACCCGTGACCACCAATAAGATAAACGGTCCATCGGGGAAGAATGTTGTCTCACACCATCAATTTATTATTACTTTGCCATTATATGTTTTGAATAATAAAAATACCGCCGTGGCGTTCTGAGCGAAACATGTGATTTCGGCGTGACAGTCAAAGTGTTAAAAGATTATGAAAATTACAAGAGGGCTCAAAAAAGATTAATATCAAAATTCGATATTATCGTATTACATAGTTTGATAAGCAACTAAGAAATAACAACAGCAACCGAGGCGATAAATTTTTATTCGCCAGGTTCTCTATACCCTCGTCTATTTTTATCCGATTACTGATCCTTTCCAAAAACAAATACTCGGGTCAAACAGAATGTTAAAACTGCGACAGCCATCGAACGAAACTCACACAGAAGCGTAAAGATCAATAAAATCACACGAATAAACGTGCGACACTTTCCATCGAACATCGACAAGCTGTTCGAACAATTATTTAAATATTCACTGCGTGTAATAACTTTCTATAATTTTTCGTCTGACGAAAGAGAACTTGCCATTCCACGCTAATATTTATTTTCAAATTTAACTTTCGAAACGCTAAACTAGGCGTGTTCCGACTTTAAAACTAGGTTTCCTGAAATCCGAATAAAAAATCCGCCGACACGGAACGTGTCGAAGAATCCTCGCACCGTTTCACGGTGTGGGAAGTGACAGATGGCCCGGTTCGTGCGATTCATCGGGACGCAGGATCGATGACGTTTGAAGAACCGAGGCGCGCCGCGTGTCTGTCATTATAAATCGACGGTTGGGATGCCCGATGAAAATTATGACGCGGCCATCAATCGACGTACGCGCGCCTCTTTGTCCACGTTTCTCCGTATGCGACCCATTAATCTTCCAAGGCTTCGGTCGCCATAGAAAATTTCACTCATTGCCACGGTTAGGCACGAAAGACGTGTAAATGACAAGAGATGGTTCCAGATGATAGGATTTAATCGCTGTTGTGATTAGCACGTTGCTTGTGTGCGTGTGTGGATGAATATGCTTTTAGGATATACAGTGGCGGATAAAAGAAACTTTAACGTACATTATGAATTTTATTAACTTTTACACTAAACATTTGTTTACCATACCGCTGTTTGTCGTTTATTCTCTGCTGTATGCCATATTTATTCGTTGCTCTTATTAAATATAAATTCATTCTGTAAAATTATAATATCTTTTTACATTTCTTATTCTATAGTTTTTATCTGCCACTGTATGTGAATATCAATTAGCAAGATAATATTCTGAATAGTTTGAAACGTATACCAAAATTATAGGAGTCGGTGAGCTGCTGTTTCATTTAAAGTAGATGATATAAAGTGTCGTAATGGAATGAGAATATATGTCAACCATAATTTAACGATTATACACTAACTTTGACAATAAATTTTCTATCAAATGTAATGGTACGTATCTAAATGGAAATACCAAAATTTTATATACGTAAGATAATACTGTATAAGTATAAAGCTCGTGGCAACGATAAGCTGTCCCGATATGAAGCGAATGAAACAATCAAAATTTCCATTTGCTATCCGATAGAGAGCAATTACAGATCGAAATGTTGCTTGAATAAATTTATTGAATAAAATTCAATAAATTGAGATGAAAAATAGGTCGCTTAATATTCCTATTACCTGAAATGGTAGCGCCCAATTTAATCATCAATTTAAATAATAACAGCTTGGTATTGAATTTCTTGAGCAAATTACTGTCTCCAAAACAACTCCTGTAAAATACACATAAAACCTTAAATATAGCATATACCATTAAATATACCATAAAGTCAGAGGTTGGTCCGAATTACATTACGCCAAGTCGAGGTTTGGGTGGAGACAACATAAATTACAGATGATTTAAGATTTTCGCACGATCCTCTACGTCTCTTTTAAATTTCAATAACAAACCGCGGCTTTTTACGCAATTATGGAAAATTGAAAGACGCAAGAATTCATAAAATTCGCAAAACATAGAAAACAGATATGCAAAAACATATATTAGGTTGGCAACTAAGTGATTGCGGATTTTGTCATTAGGTGGTATTGACGAAATCCGCAATCACTTAGTTGCCAACCCAATAAAATATCCCAAGTATAGTACAGTTTTCATAATGTTCAACAGGCAAATAAACTTTCCAC
Organism: Bombus bifarius; assembly: GCF_011952205.1. Taxonomy (NCBI): domain Eukaryota; kingdom Metazoa; phylum Arthropoda; class Insecta; order Hymenoptera; family Apidae; genus Bombus; species Bombus bifarius. The sequence goes on from NW_022884544.1 coordinate 107,581, forward strand.
CCTTCCTTTTCAACGTATCCATGGGAATAACAACAGAGTCCACAGTCTATTTGTTTAACTTTTATTATGCGCGCGACTAGAATGGAAGTAAAAGTATTCGCCAAAATAAACTCGCGTTTCACGCCAGCGAAAGATTCTCAACAAACGTTGAAACGGATCGTTTGAATCGCGTAAACGGATGCAGAACGAGGTTTCGTGCGCGGCAGGGGAGTCCGGAGACCTCGGTACGTTGACTGGAAAGTTTATGGAGATGCAGGTCGCGGCAAAGCGAGATTGGAATTCTTCTGTCCGCTGGGATCCTCGTGCAATGCGAGACTTGGCCGGTGCAAAAGTGGAAAGCCCGCGTAGCTGCGTACCATCGTCCGTAGCAGAGTTCGAAACTGTGAAATCTGTAGCGGCGAAAGAGTCGCAATAGGGAAAGCTCTCGCGCCACGCCAGTTACACTGGACCGCAGGTTAGAAACTAATAAACTCGGCGACCATAAAGCTTTCGCCGGCTTATGCAAGCCCATTCTACCCACGAGAAATTGCAAATCCTGCATAAACCACAGTGGGATAGAAACACCGAAAAGCCCAGGCTGGTTACGCCAATTTGCCAGCTTCGTTTCTACGGTTCATCTGCTCAAATATACTCGTGAAATTTACGTTTTTGTATAATAAAGCGTAATTTGATTTTACCGAGGTATTTGGCGTTTGTATTGACGTTGGTGTATGTATGGTTAATTTGTTTGTCTGTATGGACGATCGAACTTGTATTCAAAATGACACGCTCAGGATATTGTTTGTTCGTGGATCTTGTCCTTTCTCCTGTTGTCTAGCTACGAAAACTTTGTTGCATTTTTCAATAAACTTGTAAATTTACTTAAATCCACGTGTAGTGTATAACAGTGTCAAATATCAAGAACAAGTACACGTAATAAATCTGAACGATCTGCAAATCGAAGGATTCCGCAAGGAGAAAATACATTTTCGAGAAACTAACCTGCTTAAGAAAATAACGCTACACGGGCGGTATATCGATGGTATACGTAGTAGCATAATTTCAAAAATCGAAAAACAGCCACGACAAATTTCAACGAATTTCGTCGGCAGTCTTAAAACACAGAGCTAAATCCAGCAATTCGAATCTTTACAATCGCACAAAAAGAAAAGCAATCTTTCGAAGGAATAATCTACTTAAAAGGCAATATCACGGTACGTATCATCGCGGAAAATGAAGAATAACCCTAATAAATCTTTAAAGCGAAGTATCGCGAAAAACACAAACTGTATAATTCGCGGAACTCTGCGGGAAGAAGAAATTTCCAGAGGAATAATCCGTTTAAGTTAAAAGACACTATGGTTTCCATTTGTCTGAGAAAACTTGAAAAAGCGTAACACGAAGGATCCCTGGCATTTTCCCCGTTTCGTTCCCCTGGTTCTCGGGATCCAGAGCAAGAACATCAGACAACGTCGACGAAGAGACAGACACGGGACTGGGAACCGCAATGGCCGACAAATTCCCGTGTACAAAACGCAGAAGGCAGCAGCTTTCGAGGTCTGTCGTTTCCAAAGCAAACCGTTCAGACGCCCTTTTTTCGAACGACGAGGTGGATTGACGCCGGAGGAACGAAAGCGATCGATCTGTGGAACGACGGCGGTGCCAATGAATCGTTCGAATGCGAAACGAGACCTCCTATCGCTGCTGGACACGAGAAGGGAAGCCTGTAGAGGACCATCCTGAAGGATATCTTGTTCGATCGCGATAAAACGCTTCTTTCCTGTCCTTTCTTTTTTACTTCTTTTGCTTCCTCTTCTTCCTTTCCTGATGATTTAACAAATGGTCCTTGGTAAGAAAAAAAAGGACATTCGTGCTTCGGAAAAACCTTTGCCCTGACGTTTTGGAAGAGCAGAGTGGTAAAGCTTTGAAATGATGGAATTTTCTAGGGGACGAATGAAATAGTTCTCGGGAGATCTTTTTCCTTCCTCGTACGACCTGAAATATAACGTTTAGGCGGAAGCTATCTCAGCATCTTAGAAAACAAGTTGATCGACTCTGCTTTTTCCGAGGCTATCAGTTTCGCGTTATACAGATCCTATATCGTTACGGTATTCAACGTTACAACAGTGAAATCTTGTTCTCATCAAATTGTACTTTGTGTTTGAATTTTACATCGATGGCCGATCGTTTACGTCAGAGTTTTGAATAGAAATTATGAAGCAAAAGTTGTAACTATCGCTTTTTATCGACGTTCGTAATATTCCTAAACGACGCTTACATATTTATCAGTCAGGATATTTCCACTTTTATTTAACTTCCATCGAATCGCAAGGATCAAAGAATCGAAGACGGCGATTCTCGCTTCTTCTTCGCGACCTTACGAAAGAGATGAAAGAAGTACCTTCAGACAGATAACTGGACGACAGTGTTAAAGGGCATTTTTGAATCGCCCTCGAATCCCAAGGATTTCCTTCTTTCTTCTCGTTCCTTTGTTCGGGTAGAAGGCACGGTCACTTAGGAGACAAATATTCGAGCAATAGCCAGTTGGTGGAAAAGTTCCAACGATGTCGTCGGAATTTTGAAAAAGAAAGAGGCGGAGAAGGAGGAGGAACGAAAGGTCGTTTCTGTGTCTCTTTAAAGAGGGCAGAACTTCCGAGGCAGTCCTTCGAAAGACAAATTCTTTCGCGCTTGAAAAAGTTCCGGTCGTTCAGGGAACAAGGGATGGGAACGGAGAAACGACTGTAACTGCATCTTCATCCCTGTGGCGCTCCTCGGATCAAGGTGTAACAGGTGAGCCGTCAGAATTCCAGCGGACGTTTCTCGACATGTTGACCCACGCGTCTTTTCTTCCTTTCCAACCGTCCAAGAGACGAACTTCCGCATCCGATATTGTACCGTGAACAGTAGCATTCAAGAATTTCTGCAATTCCTTCATGAATATATTACGCGTTATACGAATGACGTAACCTTTATGAATATACGATGCGCAATACGAAACATTTCGAAATTGTATTAGTAGTGTTACGATACTGGATTACCATAGTTATACTGGCGAAGTTTGAAACAAATCTAAAACTACATATGGAAATTACAAGATATTTGCCACGAATGTGTATTTCGTAGACATTACAGAAATATTTATACTATCGATTATCTGATATTGTGGTATTTGTTATAAGATCAAGACGACTGTTCATGCTGTGTACTAATGTTGTACTCGATATGCAATCAATATCTTGTCATTTGCATATGAATTTTCAGATTGCTTTCAAATCTGCCAAATATAATCGTACCGATCGTGTTTCATTATAAATCTGCTGAAATATTTTTTTATTATTTAATTTGTACTTTACAATTTGTCCAGCTGGACGTTTGGTAAATTTTTCTAACTTAATTGCTAAATAACATGTGGATGGCTACCCCCAGCGGGATACCATCTTCGAGTTTGACTATTTTATTTCTTTAGTCAGGGCAGTGGGGTGTTTTCTCTTTAGTTTTCTTTCCATGACAGTTTTGCTCGCTTCAGCAGCCAGCTGGTTTCGATGTGCTACCATTCTTTCCTTGTATTAGGTTGTCCGAAAAGTTTCTTTCGTTTGATAAGGAAATAATAGACGCACAATGTTTTTTGTTTTATATTAGTTTATCGAATTATGTACGAACATAATAATAGAAATAGAACGAAATGGATCATACCTAATTCAATAAAATAATATAAAACAGAAATTATTGTTCATCTATTATCGCCTTATGAAACGAAAGAAACTTTTCGGATAATCGAATATATCTGCTGAAATTTCAACATGTTTTCGTATATAACACGCACGATATTACACATACCTAAACATTTTCTGTGCTAAATATTCAAATATTCTCGCGAGCCACTGTATCTCGGGTTTCTCTATGAACAATGCTAGTCACTTGAATGCCTTTCTTACTTTTCTCTTAACAAGGATAACGTGATATAAATGGGCGGTCGGAATGGACGATTACCGCGAATGACTAAATACAAAGGTGCGTTTCAAGATGACTCGCGTAGTCCTACAGTTTTCATTGCTTAATCCTCCTTGGTTTGACTTTTTACGAGTCCTTCGAGAGCCTTGTTAGCAAAATGAAGGTTTCTGGAAAGCGGTCGAGATAAGTCGCTTATGTAATTGCAACGAGGACAATTTTTGCGAGCTACGCACCGCACGGGCCAACGCCACCGTACGAATTAAGTGAAATGGCTAGGAAAGTTTCGTTCGCTCGATGTTAATGCGCGTCTTTAGGGCCGCTTTCCACGGTGTACGTCAGACTCTGATAACGCGGATTACCTGGGGATAGAGGGAATTTGAGATGGCTAGTAACGCGTTCGAATTTCACTTTGAAGCCTTTGTGCTTTGTCCTTTATATTCGCGTCTCTATATTCCACAGTATTCTTACTTCCTAACTCCTTTCCAACATTTCTTTGTGATCGTTGAATTTTATTTCCGATGATTAGATTGTGGATTTCGATGGAAATTTATATTTTCGTGCATTTAAATGAGTAGAATCTAAACAATTAAAAGAGCAGAATCTAAACGGAAACGTCCTATTTTGATAACTGATAAGATATATTGCTATTCTTTGAATATTTTACACGTTTTTGCAGATCGTGTGCATTCTTCTTTCAAATTTCAATTTTGAAGCCCTTGCGTTGCTGCTTTCCTGTCCTCGTATTCTACGAATTTTTTCAACTTTTATCACTTTTATCGTCTTTCGCAAATACAACGGCGAATAAAGAAAAAGTTTTAATTTCATATTCTATGAATTTTAGTTACTTTTATGATAAAAGTTTCTTACCATTGGTAACAGTCATCTACTCGCTGGTATTATACGTTGCTCGCATTAAATACAAATTTATTTTATGAATTTAGGCTGTCCTTTTTATACTTCTCAGCCTCTGTCCGCTACTGTACTATATACCTTCGCTAAATATTTAGCAACTTCTACGTGCACATATTTGCGAAAGTGCGTCAGACTTTACAAATATATACATAACAGTCTCGTTCCATTTTCATCGGTTTAATGAGAATTTCAGAATGTTTCGTACGAAGCACACGATATATTCATAAAACGTTTCTGTATCTGTTTCAATATTTTCTGCAGCAACTGTACGTCGTCCTAATCTGCGTACCAAGGGGACCGACTGCTTTACCTCTTTTCCTTCTTTCGCAACCAACTCTCCTTCTTTTTCTCGTCTTCTCTTTAGTTTCTTTCTCTTTTGTCTCGTCTCTGCCCGCTCCTTTCTACCGGTTGTTATAGATGTACCTGCTAAAAAGGCTCTACGAGGATCCGCCTTTCGTTTCATCGCGAGAGAAACAAACGAAACTGCAGGAAATCGCCTTTGCCGCGATGGTCCTTCTTTTCCTTTTCTGTGATGTCCTTTCCTCTTCGTCTTCTTTTATCACTTCTGTTCGTACCATCTCCTTTCGCTGATTCAGACTAGACAATTTCTGCGCCGCTCGCTCCAATTCGTTTTCCACGGAGGATGAAAGGAAAGCCTTCCACCCTGGAGACTGGTCTTGGAAAAAATGGCCTGTTGTGGCCAAAAGCGAGTCCTTTTTGCTGCATATGTACATATGTTTGTATGTGAAGCGAGGTAGCTCGGCGATGAGAGGTGGAATATCGTGAGACGAGACGAAGACGAAGGTGCACAGTTTAGAGTTTCTTATCGTATAAATTATTATTATGCGATTATTAGAAAATATGGACAGATTAACTGTTCCATTAAATTCCTAAACAAAAAGTAGCGAGTCGTCCATCGAGTCAATTCGATCGGAAATATTATCTAGACCAGTTAGAGTCTCCGAATCCGCAGAAATTGATGTAAAAAAACCTCAGACTTTTACTTGAAAAATCCAACATATAGAATGAACAACATCGCCCAATCACTTTGAATATTTCAATTATTTTTGATCGTAAGAAAAAATGTCAGAGAAAAGAATTGTTTGTTTCTAAGAAGCAAATATTACAAAGAATCAAACATTTTTCTTTCTGAGATTTCAAGGCCATCGATATTTTCCAAACAAAATTCCATATTTTCATCATCATGGCGTAATGATCGACATCATATCCCAGCAACTTCTATGTATTCCACGTCCAACGAATCTCACTATAATGCTCACTATAATCGCAAAAAGATAGAAGAAAGAAAAATGTACGAATCACCAGTGAAAACTTGACGGTTAGCCATCTCTTTAACTGTAGTGACTGGTTGTTCGTAGCAACCACTTGCGGCCGCGCGACTTTCTGCAAACGAGTTTCCAAGTCCCCGCCGGTGGGCAAAGGGAATCGCGAAATTCCACAGGTGCTGCTCGCTGTGGAAACCTCTCCAATTTTTCTCCGCCTTTTTTCACCCTTTTCCATTCCCTTTGTGTTTCCCTATTTCTGCGCTCCTCGATCTCCGCTTCCATGAGATGTCGATGGTGAAAACAGAATTTCTGTTTGACGTTTCAATATCGATCTTTTCCAGTTAAGGAAGGATAATAATGTTGAAGCTTCCAGTCGATGTTTAATCTTTGCAACGAGTGGTACTAAAATTCTTCCAGCTTTTCTGATTTCATCCTTTACAGCTCACAGTACTCGTTCTCTTATTATTAGAATACATCTATGAAAATGGCGACTGATATTCTGAACAAATATAAAGGAAGCTGAACTCGATTTCTTTTTTCGTCTGACTGAGCCAAATGATTAAATTAGAACAGACTTAGCAACTGCTGACTAGTAGATTAGGACCATTCAAAGCTTCCAACATTTTTCATTCTTTGACCGTTTGAGTCGCAGGGGTCTTTGGAAAAATATGGTCGAAAAGTGTCCAACAGCGCGATAGCTCTTGTCTTAATCGATTGCGAAGAGAAACAAACGGCGCAATAGCGCTCGTCATATTTGTTATTTTTATGAAATACATCTATGCAATGTTGTAATATTTTTGGAAATCAGGCGATCGATTCGTGAAACTCAAGAATCGGTTTTCTAAGTCTTCTTCCGTATCTGCTAAAAACTCTCTGCTTCTAATCTCTCTTCTCTCTCCCCTTCTAACTCTTAACTTGCTTTCCTTCTTTTTTTTCAATCTTAGCTTCTTGAAATCCTGTTTTATTCTCTCTCCTAAGTCCCAGTCCGTCTGTTGTTGTTCGAGATTCCATAAAATTTACATCTATATTCTGCATATTATTAGTTTATAAGTATTTCAAGTTTTGTTCAATCAAAATTATTGAGAAGATAGCAATGAAATACAAAATACCGTCAGTCGTCCGTTAAAATGTACTGCGACATTTCGATACAAAATTTAAACAACGCGATCGCGCTGCTTGACACTCACACTTTTAAAAAATAGAATAGACTTCACGACTGTTTCGAAGAAACTTCTGATTAGTAGATTAGGACAATTTAAAAATGTAAGAAAGTAATAAATCAATAAATATAAAAATATTCTATTATTACGTATTTTTTAAAGACCAGTCATTTTGGCTGGTTTTGGTAGAAATAGCTTCGCGTTAACTATCGCTGCTTCTAATATTAAGACTATAACTAAGTCAGTATTATTTAGTTCTAAAATCATAAAAGTGAAATTTTCTATACTGTCGCTATGCAAATGATAATATAAATAACAATAGATTCCAGTATCGTTCAGGGAGATGAAAATAAAGAACCCAAAGATCAAAATTCAGTTCGTCGACTGAGAAGAGCGACCCGTAACACGAACCCAGAGAAAAGCAGCTCGGATCGTGAAAATTCGTCACCGGTGAAATTCAGCGCGCACAGGATACACGCGTTTCACAGACACGCTAAGTGCACCTAAGCAAATGCTTTCCTCTTTTCCCCGTAGAACGTCGCGCGTCGCGAGGTTTACGTTTCGGCTCGTCCGTTTGCATTCCGTTTCGCCGTTGAATATTCCAGCGAAAGAACCACCCACCCTTCGCTTCTTTCTAACGTTGAGGTGAAACCGCGCCAGTCTGACACACAGGGGTTGAACATTCGTGGGCGGTTTTGAAGGAAACGAGCGGAGGCGGAAGATGGCAGCAACATCTCCGAAGACGTTTGAGAGGCAACGTGCATAATTCAACTGTAATGCCGTGAGTGCGCGGGAATGTACACTCTGGTGAATTCCATCAAGTCGAAAGTTTCCCAGTGTTATTACTATTTACCCAATTCTCAAGGCACGCCATGGCTCGCGGCGCATCGTTTTATTAGACGATTGACTTCCGAACAATTTGCGAACGCCGCGCCGTTTCAAAGTGTTTGCTTCTCTGCTGCTGAAATGACACGTTCGATGATGTTTTCACTAGTTGCAGTCAGTTGCGAATCCGACGAGTTCTTTGAGCTGCTCATTGGTACAATTTGTCTTTTGAAACTACTACCATTTATCTTAAATCTTTCAAGTTATTTGAGTGCCTTCCTGTAAGTAAAATTTCACTAACAGAAAGGAAAAGGACGAAAGAAAAGCAGAGACGGATAGAAAAGATCTTGAAACGCTATTCTTTTACATTAGATTGTCCGAAAAGTTTCTTCCGTTTTATGAGGAAATAATAGACACGCAACGTTTTTTGTTTTATATTATTTTGTCTAAAGATCCATTTTATTCTGTTGAGATAAACACCGCGACATTTCACAGGCTTGGTTTGTATAAAGGTGCACTGTTGTAAAAAACACGTTTGCGAAGGAAAGACACTAATAGAAAAACTGGGAGAAATTTCCAATAGCAAAAACATGATTCCGAGGCAGCGCTATGGAACTGTGCAACTGCTTCTCCATAAAATTTCATTAACGAGAAGAAACGTAAGGAAATAATATAAAAAAGATGCGGATACCTAGCGCTCTTATTCGAAACCAAAATGAAATAATTTATTTTCAACAGGAAACGAAATTATTCCCATGCAAAACTACTCCCTCAGAAATACATTTCGCTGAGACATTTCGATTACAATCTCGCACGATAGAATTTAAATAGAGTCTAAATATCAAACGATAGAATAACGATATAAAATCGAATCTTCTTAACAAATAGAAATAATGAAAGAAAATACAAACAAAATTTCGATATTCCGCTGCGTTGAGCAAAATTTAAAAAAGGAACAATTTCCCATATCAACGAAATCATTCCGATATCTCCCTAAAATTCTCAACAGCTTCCCCATAAATAGATGTACGGAACATTGCGTTTACGAAACGCGCCCTGGCCGTCTACGTACTTAGCCTCACGTAGCTGTATCAATGGAAGGATAATAACTAAAATGGCTGGCGATCCGGACCGATCGAAACAGATCGTGGAAGCATCGGAATGAACATTCGTATGCGGGAAATCGGTCGGCCGTATAATTCAGCGGTAAAGGTTGGTCGCAGCCAGACAGTGGAGTTGCCGTGTGCATGGTCAGCCTGGCTACATCCGCCGCGAACTTTCCACTATTATCACTATTTGTCCGGCTGGCCCGCTATACGAGCAATAACTTTCCTGTTACTCGGCAGCTGCACGTGACGTACCAACGACTGTTTCTGCCTTCCTAAAGGATCGTCATTCGCCAAGCTCGCCCGACCATTCGCCTTTAATTAGCCGAGCCTGACTGAAATTCTTTTGAAATCGACCACGGCCGCGCTTAGAATTAAGCTTTCAACTGTATATTTGAAGGCCGATGCCTGGCTGTGGAATCTTATATTCTCTTCTGTTAAAAAAGAAAAGGCGTCTTTCTTCTTAAAGAGAGAACGCGTTCTTCGTCTTTTTTCTGTTCTTTGCCCTTTTAGAATTTGTCTTCTTTTCGCGTTTTAACGAGGTAAGTAAAAAGGATGGAAAGTCGAGCCCCTTTGAGACCAAAGGAGTGCGCTAGCTGACACGGTTTTACTTTTCTTTTGAATATCTTTAAAACCATCCGAGAGTCATCTATTTACGTGTTTGCGTGTTTCCAGCATCTTTTTATCTATCCGTTAACATATCCTTGGGATCGAGGGAACGTGCAAGAGACGACGAATATAGTTCTAATTTATTAAATTATAAATTATAGTTGTAGTTTAACGGTTGTCCTTCAATGCTGTTTGTATGATTAATTTCATAGAAGCTTCAGTTGCTAACACGTCGTCGCAAATAAACGTGATTAGCATTTAGTAACGAGATCTCGCGAAATTTGAAAATGACGGATCGCAGCAAAATTACATTTCTCAGGTTTATTTCCCGAAATTTTCATGAGACCTGCTGATGTATTCCGTTACAAATATTTTTGCGTATTTGTCACATATCTTGTCACATAAACATTTGCGAACAAATAAAAGCCCAATTATACATATTAAAGAATAATATTGAATCATCAAATACTATTCAACATACTTAACACTTTGATTACTACGATGGGCTAACAATGATCCACGTTTTAGCTACATTTTTTAGATCGATTAAAATAATGCAAATTTCATCGACTAAAAAGTGTTGCGAATGATTAACAATGCGAATGACTTAGACAACTTGGAATGTTCGGAGAAAAAGCACACAAATACCATTTTATTTATAAAAACGATATTATCGTTATATTTGGCAAAAATGACTATCGTAAATACTGTCTAACATTGCGTCTAACATTTCGCAAAATTAATCTACACTTCAACGTATTGCAATCTCTAGAACAAAATATACAAAGTTCGTGTGGCAGTCGGCGTATGATCTCGGCAAATCTCGACGACGACGTCAACGACCTTGGTGCCGCCATTATCGCGGCGAATCCTTCAAGAGAGGCCCCGATCCATGTTCCATAAAATTGCTCGTTCTTTCCTCCGAACAAGCAAAGTTAACTCCGTCGGCAAGTGTGGTAGTGGCCTGAAATGTAACTCACGACTCTTGGCTCTTTGAACGACATCCAAATGTGTACACTAGCTATCTTTCTCTGTCCCTTTACCTGTGGCACGTGATGCGTGAACCAGCAAGATGTCAGGTAACCGGGCCGACTTGAAAAGCGGAAACGTAACCGGAGACTATTCAGACGTGTCCAACGCAAATCGTTAATTTAAGAGGGCAGAACTAGTTTGGCTTAAATATTGACTTTCCTTAGTTAACGCGAAGCCTCTGCCTCTCAGCAGTAGTAAGGTCGCGTGTGTATTCAGCCCTGCTTGGACGAGACTGACTGTGCAAAGAGGAGACTAGGCAATGGAGCGAGGGAAACAGGGAACGAGAGGATCATAGAGAGAGAGAGAGAGAGAAGGACGAAGAAAGGTACAAGGCATTTTGGATATCTGTACAATGTGTCTGGATGGTTATTGTCGGTTTAAATACGGGTTTATACTACTGATTGCATGGTATGATGTTCTGCAGTTGAAAAATCTTTGTGGAAAATTCTTTAGAAAATGGAAAGACAGCAATTTGGGACCGTGGAGTCGTTTCTCTTAGAATTCAGAATTACAAACCTTGGAATCTTTGGAATACTTATCTCTTGTTAATTTTCTTATTGGTTCGAAATCAATGTCGAAGACTCGATAATTGTAATTCTTCTTTTTTCTTCAAAACTACGAAGTTCGGCTAATTATTACTATTAAATATACATACTATGCACTAACTACTCTTAACTAAGTAGTACGCGCCGTTTGTAGGTGAACTAGTAGTTTGGGACCGTATGTGGTAGGGCACATACCAGGAAAGTAAAATGGAACAGTGGCAGTCAGACGAGTAATATAGAATCGTGTGTAAGTGGGCTGGCATTGTAACATCGTCTATTGTAACACAACCACAGGTCGTTTACGGTTACACACACATAATAGAACTACGTATAGTTAGGTAGTCCATTGTTGAACAAGTAGAATAGAGGCAGCTATTGTTGTACAAGAGACTGTATACGGTTGAGCAAGTAGAATGTACAACTAAGATATGATCAGTGCTGTACAGCCACCGCAACAATACCTTGCATGATTAAACGTGAATTGGGCCCAATTCTGCAATATTTATGCCTCCCTTGGGATGCTACTTGTGCTTATTAACAAGCATTTGTCACTTTAATCCACGTTGATTACCTTGTTAGTAGTAAAACATTTTTGTAGAATAATACAGTTGCCGCGTAAACAAAAATTAAACATCGAGAAGAACTTCAAAAAAAGAAATAAAATAAAATTGATTTTGAAGATATTAAACGTTCGTACGAAATATTTTTTATTTACTAAATTATTTCACGCGTTTTTATTATTCCAAAGATCAATTTCTTTATTACTCTAATAAAACAATAATCAATTTTTCTTATTATTTCTACTATTATTATTTCAATAATATAAAACATTTCATACAAACCGTTCTTTTTCTGCCAGACGATTCAAACCGATCTTTCTTGCGAAGGAAAATCATAAAAAATATGACAATTCCTTTACTTACGCTTCTAAATTACAAAAAAAAAATTATTTCACAAATATTAATTGACAATGTTTTAGACGTTCATAACGATAGGAACGTCGCTATAATTCAACAGACGTACACGGGCGTACTACGGAAGTAGACTTGAAAGCAGCGGTGACAATTACAGAGGACAGTGGAAGAGACCTGTCGCTAGTCAGACTGTCGTCAGTAGAAACACCTCGCCATCTCGGCGATATTGTCGTTACTGCTTAACGCCAGTTGCTGCTACTACTTACGCCGCGTTGCGTTTGTTGCTTCAAGCTAAGCTCTGTTTCTGCAATTAGTACGCTGCGAGGCTCCGAGCACGCGCGTCACGCGCGGTCGCGTTAATTCGTCTGGAACGATTCATTTTACTGCGATGCTTCTCTAGTCGCCGCGTACTCTAACGCGAAATTAATGAAACGCGCTTTAAACATTTCTCGAATTGTTTGTCCAAGGAGAGCAAAAGAGAGAATGAGAAAGAGAGAGAGTGCGATCCGATATAGAAACTGCAGGAGGAAAAGTGGAAAGGGGAAACGAAGCAACGAAATTGCGTTTCGCCCGAGTCTCCTTTAATTTCGCGTAATTCTTTTCATGCCGCGACCGTGGTCGTTAACCGCTCTCTTTGTTTCAACGCTGAACATTTCCTTTTCCGCGAGATTACGCGGCGGAATGGAACAGACAAACCGCAACGAATTACCGAAACAGAGAGCTTTTCGAACGGTACACGGTTGCACGCGACAAGCGTTTTTAACCTTTTCGCGATTGTAACGACTTACGCAACTGGTTGGATGGAAAAGTGGTTGGATCTGGAATGTCAGTGACAATCGTTGAAAGGTTTCCTTCGTGGATTTACCACACGTCTACGTTGAACGAAGTGATGGATGTCTCGTACTTAAATTTTGAAGCGATTCTGAGGTGGATAGGTCGTGATAGGTACTGAAGAAGTACTAGAATATAATTAACAGTATATTTATTAACAACACTCTCAATGTATACTTTACGTAAAGCTCGTGATTGCACTTAGCGGTTCGCGGTTACAAGTTCGACTGCTAGACGGAGCGAGTTCAGATGATGATTACTCAGGATGCGTCGAGGAGCTCTAGTCAACTATCAATTGAACTTCTGTCGCGATGATGCTGCAAAGGAAAACTATGATGGGGTGTGTCTAAGGATACGACATCATCGGATTCGTCGAGGAAAACCTTCGATAGGAAAGTGAGGGAAATGGACGTTGCTGTTAATTGGTTAATTTCTAGGTTGGTGGTTGAGGAAGGATGCTAACCGCGCTCGAGAGAAAATTGCTAGCGGGAAGCATCGTACGTGAGAAAAAGCAAATTTCCCGTATCTTTCCGTAGTAGGTGATAGATTTAGGGGCTGTTAAGATAAAGACTATTTGTTCGTTTGAAGAACCTTAGCTAGAGAAATCCTAAGATTTATAGCGGGTCCTTAGGCTAGTTAAAAATATGCTATGAAGATGTTTTGATATCTGGCAATCATCTTGTCCGAAGGATAGGGTCTTTGTGTAGCAAGCCACGGGACAGAAACCGTTGGAAAGTTTGCTGTCGAGTGTCGCTACAATTCTAAGCTTCTTTTAATGTGTCGCGAAAATTTCATCGAAAATCATGAAGGTTTCGAGCATCGAAGATTGGACATTCGGATCATTGAAAATTGAAAACGCGGAATGTTACGTTTTATTGAATTGTCGCGTTTTCTTGAATGTGATGATACGATTTAATCAACAAATTGCATGCACATGGGTAGCGTTAACTAGCGTTTAATGCAACTGGCAATAAATTCCACGTTTCGGCTAACCTGCTATGTGCAGGAATACTGGCACTGGAGGATTAAAGTTGTTCGAAATTAATTATCAATATATTATAATATAAATTATAATATATATATGTATATATAATTAATACACAAAATTTCTATTCGCATTAACCGTATACTTAATAGTCTTAATCGCCAATTATAGTTATCGACGAATAATTTTATTCCGATGTCAAATATCGTACAACCGCGAAATTATCAGGGAAGAGGATATACAAAAATTGAAATTCTCACCTTGAATAAGCGTATAGCCGATCGCTCTTAGATATACGAATTGTTGGTTAATTGAACCTTAACGAACTTATTTCGACTCTATAGTTAACGCAATTAATACTTATAATTGTCAACTCGATTTCGATACTAGAAGCTTGTGAAAGTTTTGAGATTAGGCTAGTCTATCGTCCTTAAATATCACATAACGGTGTTATCGCAAATACGTCCATCGACTATTCGAAGGATTATCCCAGTTGATAAAATTAAGAGAAAATGAATGTTAATGAATGTTATCGAGTCACTGTTTATTGAAACTGCGCGCTGTGATTCCATGGAATCGCGTGCAAGAACCGTGAAATTACACTGTACAAGAGACATTCCAATAACAATGAAAAGTAAAACGTGGAAAACGAAGCGTGAAAACTTTGAAGAAACTATAGTACTTGAAGTGATCTCATTTATGGAGAATCGAGAATTACTTCAGTGTCTTCTCGAATAGATCGTTGCAGATACAATAGAAACGAAATGAAGACGCGAAGTTTTCTTGATTGGTCAGCCGTTTTCAAGAAGTCCAACGTCCAACCAATCAGACACCTTAAGGGACCTTTGTCCGAGAAGAAGATCCCTAGATCAGCATCTATAAAAGAAAAGAAGAAGAGAAGAGAGATTTCGGCTCAATCCGCTTTGAAGGAGAATCAGGTTCCTTTAGCTTCTGACGTTTCGCCACAGTAGGCGACGAAACATAAAATCGAACGCTTGCGAAAAACAAGAAAATGCTTTCAGAATATTCAAATTCCAATTTACAGAGAAACTATCGTGTTATCCGAGTGTCAAAATAAATGTAATTTTCCTAAATGTTGGAGAGATTTAAAAAAGCCACTGGTAACTTCAGTTTTCAAAATCCGCTGCGTGATTTAAGGATTCGAATCGAGATTCGTACGAACTTCAATCTTATGTCATTAAATATTTATTCAAATTTTTAAATACCACGGAACATACTATTGCTATTATTCGTCTCGTTTTCTGCATTTGTACGATAAATATAAAAATAGGACAAATAATATTCGAGTATTGGGAATAAATCAAACGAACGTCACGAGTGCCATTCGCACTTCGGAAAAACAATTTTTGTCAGCTCATTCTCCGATTATTCTCTCGTTTCGTGCTATAGTTTCGTTCGTGTGTGTTCACCGGATGAGGGAACGGGCCGAATTTCACCAAGTTACCGCAATTCCACGTTGCATCTCGCAATTGTTTCCGAGTATGCGAGACACGGAGTCACGTACGATGTCACGCGTGTCTGTAAAACCGCATCCGACTCTCGAGCAGAAACGCACTCTCTCTGTCACTTTCTTTTGCCAGAAAGAGAATAATATATTTGGAAGTAATTGGAAAACAACATCAGCGAAGTTTTCTGAAAAAAGACGCGTGAGGATCGCGATATCGCGTCTTCATAGATTCGTGAGATTTGTTGAAATAGTAAAATAATTTTCTCTCGTTTTGTTTGGTACTCGTGACGTACGTACTTTACAACGTTAAATATACAAGAAGAATCATTAAAATCTTTCCACAAATCTATTTGCCATTTGTTTAATTAATTGTTTGTATAATTTTTTAAAGAAGACAGTCTGTTTTGAGAAAGATCTCTTTTATCGTCGATGTAATCATTTAGTTTCTCTTAGGTTTTAAAGTAATCTTCGTTCTTTTCTTCCTACTTTTACAATAGAAATGTAGTAAATTTGTTCTATAGATACAGTGTCCAGTGATTTTCAGCTGAGAATGAAAATTGCTTTCCTTACTGTTTCTCGTAGCTTGGCTTTCCTAAGGTTCACTAGCCTGAGATTTTCCGATTACTATTATCACTCTCAAATAATTCCGATCATTTCGATCATAAGAAAATCGTTGCACTAGTTTCTAACTAAAACCGACGCAAAGGAACTTGAAACCAACAAAACGCTACAATGCTCAGAAAGATAAAGAAACAAAGTTAAACGAGCGTAAAGAGATACGCTTGAAACGCAAACTCTTTTAACCTCGAAACGAAAGAAAGGTTCGCCAAGTTGAAAAAGCTCGGTTGAAATAAAAACACGTAAATGTACAAGGTGTAGCAGCAACCTTGAGAAACAAAAGATAACATTTAAATTCCCACGTAACGTTGTTATTCTATCCGACGACAAAGATCTTGAAATCTTTTCGAAAGCAACAACACTCGACCACTCCATTCAGCTACGATGCTTTGTGCTTTAAGGCAACAAAAGGTCGTCGGCGAAAAGTATCTTTTCGTGCGTGGATAGTTTGCATGGCGTCTCGCGTGCTACCGCCAACAGTTCGAATACAATCGCGGCCACCCTGGATTTGTGGAACGTAATAACGCGGTCGCTGGCGCCAGCTTATTCTAATCATCGCAGCCTGCTCGAAATTAAAGTCTACCGTCTAATTAACGCGTCCCGGCCACTGCTGTATGCGGATAATCGCCGCAGAATTGCGAACGGTTAACGTATGCGAATCGTCATGAAAAACGCTCCTTTCTATCGGTCACATGGCAGGAAAATCTGAACTAGATTCAATAAGTTACGAAACTACGTTTTCCTTACAGCGTGTATTTCGTTTGTTCTTTGGAATTTCATGGCGAATTGGTGGAATTTTTTTGTGTATTAAAGTAATTTACAATAATTTCTTAGGTCAAAAACAAGTCATTTCTGAATTGCGTATATTCTGTTGGTTTTTAGGAATTTTACAGGTAGTTTTCAGCAAGTTGTTACATCGAGTCTCGTCATTTTCAATTCATATTTATTATTTGAGTTTGAGGTGGCTTGTAAGAAATTGCGATGTCCGATTTTCTAATTCGACGAAACAAGGAAGAAAAAGAAGATAAAGAAGAAAGAAATCCACGTGAAAATGTATTCGTCGAACGTTTTCAAAGCGATAAGAATATTTTTTCGAGAAACAGGACCGCGAATTGTGGCGCAGATAACGGCAAAACGAGCGACGTAGGCGGGCAGAATCGAAACGCGCGATCGATGCGCGTAAGTCATTCGAATGGAAAGCTCAGATAGACGAAACAACCGACGAGAAGATAAAGCCACCTTCGAAAGACATTTCATCGACGCGTTTCTGCGCGTTTCCTACCGATACGTCGAGGGTTTCGAGTACGTAACGATCGTTGCACGATCGCTGATAGCCTCGTGTAACGCACGTTCAACGACCCAATTTCGTGGAACGCGATCCATCAAACCGTGTAGGCTGTGTGCAGACGTTCGTGACGAAATATCGAACAGTGGTCGAGGGCGTGGACGTTGAAATTACAGCCGAGTCACGGTTTTACGATAATCGACAGCTCAATGATACTTCCGTGGTTATTGAAACGATTATGTGAATTTTAATCGTAGGCTGGCAAGAGAAGGAACGGAAAGTGCTGGATTAATGTGTGCTCGATCATCGTCGATATTTGATTATTGGATTTAGGAAATTGTCCATGTAATTTTTATATCGTAGATATCAGGTAGACGTATTTCATCGAATAAGGATGAATTTTTTTAGAGAATTAATCACGTATTTAATAATATATTAATCAATATCTCACGCTATATATCGTGACATATATCGTAATCTCTTTATCAGCGAAATCGCACTATTGAATTATATATGCTGTTATACAAGAGTCGATCCACCCACGATCCTCTGTGAATAAATGCTATTCCACTAAATTCGGCTAAATAGGTAGCCGTGCATTTAAAAATATTGTTAAAGTATGGAGAGAATTCGGGCAGGTATTACAAAGTGTTAAGGTTTTGTATCTTGTAATAGAGAGAACAAACGCGTGGATGAATGTCCATATATATATTCAACAAAAATGTAAATTTTCCGTAAACGCATAGAGATCCGCAGTCTATCGACTCGTCTTCCAATTTATTCTCCGATTCTCACGATCTCCCAATGTTCTCTCAACGCCATCGAAATAGGGCTAAAGCACATAATATCTCCACCCTCCGTATGCGTATTGCAAAAAAATGTCGCATGAACGAAAAAGGAAGAAGCGCGGAGATTGACAAATTGTCAAGGCATTCGTCATCTCGGACAGAGAGGAAACGTGAGCGGGGGTTGAAAAAAGAACAATACGAAGCGTGACCAACTGCACTCTGCTAGGATGGTCGAAAGAGAGGCGAGGGATCGTCGAATCACTAGCCCCCTGATGACCGTCCGGCGATGGACGGCGAAATGGAAACGCGGTCCGTGATAACCAATGAACACAAGGGGTTTTTGTGCAGGCGCGTGCACCGTACTGCTCTCTGAAAGCGATTAAAAACTACAAATACCTCGGCGCGCACGTCGTGACGAGATACACGCGTATCCACGCTGATCATAAATCTATCACGGATGAGCGGGCGTAATTCGAACCGGTCGAAAAATTCCGATTTTACCACGCCGCGTCTCCGTTTCGCGTTTGGATATTTTATTTCGCCATCTGGCTACGTGTACGCGGGATTATACCGCGTACGCGCGTTATAACGCCGACGCGACAAAACCTCCTCCGCTAGGCGACGACCGTCCCTGGCCACAGAAATGACCAACGCTTTGTCCAAAAGCCCTTCAGCCACCGACCAGGTATTGTACTTCCGTGCTACGAATTTTACTTCGTTTTATACAGGCTGACTTTGAAATCGTTTTACGTGTGGGAAGGGCGTGATTCATCACGTGAAACTGAATAGAACGTTTGGAATAATTCGGTCGACGATTCGTTTTTCGAGAATATGGAATTTGATCGCGATTAGCACTGGTACTACCGCACTAGTCGAAATGTCAGTTTTTATATTTTTATCTTGAAATCCTTACTTTACGTTATATCTTTTCTTCACAGTGATGTGATAATATAATCTATGATGTAAATTTCTTTTGTTATTTAATTTGTACTTTACAATTTGGCTAGTTGGATATTTGGTAGATTTTTCTAGCTTAATTGGAAATTAACATGTGGATGGCTACCCCCAGTGGGATACCACCTTCGAATTTGACTATTTTATTTCTTTGATCAGGTCACTAGGGTGTTTTCTTTTTTTTATTATTTAATTTGTACTTTACAATTTGTCCAGCTAGACATTTAGTAAATTTTTCTAGTTTTATGCCAAATTAACATGTGGATGGCTACCCCCAGCAAGATATCATCTTCGAGTTCGACTATTTTATTTCTTTGGTGAGGTCAGTGGGGTGTTTTCTGTTATGTAAATGGAATAATATAATGAATTTTATTTATTTTTTTCTATTTATTCAAAATCAAAATAATTTTGTATCATGGCTACTTATATCAATGCCAGTCAAAATGAATGGTACTCGTCAAAGCGTAAAAGGCTGCTAAAATCTGTTTACCGAACCCGAATTAACCAGTTTCCCCGTCTTGTACAACTTCCCACGCGTTTTTACAATTTTTATACACGCGTATCATTCAGTACGATGGTGTTAGTTATCAGGCAAATTCCGGATCGATCATGATGCTAATAGTAGAACTACAATACCAGTTAAAATGACTGGTTGTACAATTTTATAAATGTACCAATTCTCATTTAGAGACCATGGTCCCAGATGGGCTAATAATATCAAAAAGTGTACTACGTAACATGGAATTCATTTTATAAGTAATAAATTAATAAATATAAAGATATTCTATTATTACGTATTTTTTAAAGACCAATCATTTTGACTGGTAGAAATAGTTTCGTCTTAAGTAGCAGCTTCAGTGTTAGTTAAAAATAAGTTTGTTACACGTATACGCGTCAAATGTTCAATTACCTACCTATGTATGTATTGTATTCTCGCTAGGAAATCCGTGGAAAATTATTATATTTGCCGGAAAGTCAGAAAAAGTTATAGATGAATCATGTGACAATAATTTCTTTTCATTTACATTTCGTACGATAAAAAAAGATTTTATTCGTTATCGATATTAATATATTAAGTATGTTTATTGTAATATATTAAGAATTATTATATAAAATATGTATACGATTTAAGTCATAACCTACGTTAAATATTAAAGTTTTATTAAAAGTGACAGATGATCTCAGACTTTCGAGCGCGTATGTTAGTCGTGTCACGTTGTCACATGTCTGCGTGTGTCTTTATTTGAAGCGAAGTCCAATGGGAGAAACAAGGATGGTAATCGTAAAAGAATTATTAACGAGAAAGTTTTATGCGGATATATTTCTGTCTCGTTGTTGTACGACAGTGAATACTATCCTTTTGTTCGAAGTAAACTCTAATAAAGAAACAAGTGCGATAGCTGCGAAAGAATCGTTGTACGATTGTTTTAGAATATGGTAGTTTACCATAAGAAAGTTGTACTCTGATAATAGAAATTGATAGGCGGAACTAAGGGCTGGAGTACCAACTTTTATCAGCTATACCATAGACGTCTACAAAAGTATCTGTATAGTACCAGATCGTAAGCTCCGCGTTTGCAAATAATCGCGTGGCAGAGCTTTCTGCGGCAATTTTCATATTTCGTATTACCACCTTTCAAACTCCAACAAATAGTACCAAGTTTTTCAAATCTTGTTTTAATAATTCTACAGAACCATCGGCTCAGGTTCCATCATTAAAAACTCTAGAAAAAGCGAAACGCAAAGAAAACAGAAGAACCGTTCAGTCGAGTCTTTCCCCAAATAAAATGTACAATTTCGGAAATTCTGCTACACGCCATCGGATTCCTAAAAATCTAGCTGCGATAATCATCAAAAAACATCGTTGCAGGCTCCGCCATTAAAAAGCAGGAAAAGCGAAACGTAATGAAAACAGAGCAACCCACGTTATTCATACAGCGAAGCTACTGCCGCGGAGAGACCTTAACAGCCAGTCGTCTTTCCATTCGATTATTATTCATCCTGTACTGGGTAATTTGCATTTTCGCGGTCCGAAAGCTTCTTCGTCTACAACCCTCGGGGCGGAAACGAGCACGACCCCTTGATGTGGGAAGAAGGGCGGGTCATTAGGGAAGATGATTACGCGGGGGTACGTCCAGACGATTACACGTCGCGTCAGCGTCGCGGACGAGCCGGTAATTGGAAACCGCGTTATCCAGTCAATCGTGAACGTCGATGCATTTTTCGCGTAATTCGCGAACCAGTCGCGACCACGTTTGAAACCGGCGCCGCGATTCCAACCGCTTTTGCACGTGGCATGGCATTTGACATTTGCACCGCCGATGCGCACACGGCCTATTGGTTATTGCTTAACGTTGTTTCACGGGACAGCAGATTCGATGGTTGTGCCCTCCTCTGCCCTCTTTCATCGCGTTTTTCACGAGGTACAGCGCACTCCCCTCGACGCCCACGTCCGAACGTGGCGCTTCTTTGCTCGCAATCTGATATGTCGTCTGTTATAGTGCGTTTAGGCTTAGCTGGAGCGACCGAGTGCTCGTTCTTCCCGTATTTTAGTAAAATTTAAGAACGGAAGCGTGCACGAGCTCTCGTTCGACAAATCGATGAATTCCAAGACTTTTTAGACTTTTCGCGTTTCTTGAGGAGTCTCTTTGGTGTTCTTCCTTCAATTCTATGAATCGAAGAGATTTGCTTGATAACAGTCATGTTAATTATAGTTTAATATTGTATATATAATTATAGTTATTATTCTTGTTGAGCATTGTGGATCGTAATCGGCGAAATAAATAGAAACATTTTCATTGCAAATACAGATGATAATAGAATACTTTTGTATTTATTTAATGTGATTTACAAGATGATCATAGATACCTATTACGCGTGTATCACTACCACGCAACTGATCCGGAGTCGCGCACAAAATTACATATATTTCAATAATTCTTAGAGGAAATAAAGATCCTCACGGGGATTTACTTCACTTCGTCATAACAATTTCTCCGATTTCTTCACTGTTATGAAATAAAATATTTCATGAAGACTTTCTTAATCCTCGTATTTAGAGATTGATACAATTTTGTAATGTAAATTTCTTTTAGAATTCTTCAGAATCGAACATTAATCGCGTACTTACGCAATGAAAATTAGTAAACACATAAGAAGTGGAAATGATTAGACACTCGCATGATTTTATGCACATAATGAGACACTTGATAAAATACTACTAACACTTCCATCGATCAGTTCCCCCTCGTTAATCTGTTACAACCGTCGCTCGTATCCTTTTTAAACACCGAAAGACCAAGAACGTGATCAACATAATTCTACTTCCGACAAATCCCCGTCAAGCTTTTCCACCTAGCGGAAAGTAGCCACGAAGCCTCAGAGCGAAGCGATTACCCGTTTAATTCTCAGGATCTTTGCTACTCGCGTTTGTAGTCGCGTTTACATGCGCTCGAACCTTGTCCTCAAACACCAGGAACACTCTTACGCCAACGTGGCGGTAGTTAAGTTTCGAGTTGGCCAAGGTTTATGAACGCGGTTCAAACCTGATCTCGATTCTAGTACGCCATTGTTATGCTAAAGCGGCGCCAGGAGTAAGAGAAGAAAGACGGAAGGGCGAGGCAAACGGTGAAAAGGTGTGGGTGAGACAAAAAGGTTACGCGTTGCAAAGCGTAGGAAAGCAGGATGTAAAGCGACGGTAAAGAGCTACACGCTTCTGTGGTCACGATATACAAACGTCTCTGGCCGGCTGGCTTTGTTGCCGGTACTATAACCCCGCTGACACTAAAATTCACGCGCGTCTGCCTGCCTGCACCGTTCTACCCAAGAAATACGCGCAAGAGTTCTACTGTGTACCGCGAATCATTTTCGCTCTGCGTTTTCAATGAAATTTTGGCAGAGTCGGTTGGCCCTTTGGGCGGAGGATCGTGCAAAGGTTCGTCTGCCACTGTTATGAGTGTATTAGAGTGTATTATTAATATATGTAGATATTTTTATTGAGATATGTATAATTTTGTGTACTAGACACATAGTAGTGACACACGTATGTGAATATGAGTGTATGGAAGTATGTGTGTGCACAGTGTCTCGAGAAACAGATGAATGTAACTGTTCCGTTGGCAGTGTGGTATAGAAGATGAGACGCGTGCAAATGTGTATCGACGAAGATCCTGGAAATCGTTTATTAAATAAATCTAGAACTATTTTAATATTAATTCTAAGTGTAACCTTAGTGTTCCTTTGCTTTTATTTCGACAATTAAGATCCTCAATTGTCAACAATTTTGAAATTCCCAAGCACCTATATGGAGGATTTTATTATTATTTATTTAAAATGGAAACGATGGTTATTTAACGTGAACTAAATACATTAATGTGCTATAACTAAGACAACTAAGTAGTTAATTTACAACTCTCGTCACCGCGGTTCCAACGCTCTCTTTCACGCGGACCACACACTCTCACAACGCTGACAACACTCTCAAGTGTAGCAAGAATTATAAAAAACTTCCCAAGCAAGAATGATAAAAAAACTTGATTAAACAAGAACTATAAAAAATTTTTTTATAGGCTCGCCTCGCAGAATAAGGTTTCGCGTTATCAGATGGTCCCGGTAACGAGACGATGCCATTCGTCGTTGCGTGAAACATCGTTAAACAATAACCAATGATCCGTGCGACGGCATCGTGTGGACGTAAAATATCACGCCCCTAGCCAATCTCGTAGGAATGTGCACGTATTAACCCCCGTCGAACCAGCCACGAACCAGCTGCAAATTACGCGAAAAATTTGCCCCGATATCGACCATAAAAGCGTCCAATTGCCATTCGACGGCTGTTCCTCTCGGATCCTTTGTTCTTCCATTCTACGGGGTAATCATCGAATCGTCGAGATACATGATTTTTCATTATGGAAATAATTGGATCAAAGGCTTTATCGCGTTATGAGCTTCGCCGAAAAATATCTCGAAAATGGTAATAGGAATTTTAACAAATGTTTGAAAATTAAATAATTCATTATTTTTATTTTTTAGCTACATCTCTATTCTTTATTTTCTTTTTTACCTATAATATGATACCGAAGGATCATCGCGTGGCAATATGATTTTTCTTTTTTCTGGTTCGTTATATTTATCGAACAGATTAAATAAAGTAATTCAAAAATTCGACGGAAACTCTCTGACGCGGATGAGTATACGTACGGTTCTGGGTCGAGAGAGTCTCATTACTCGACTGTCGTTATCTTTAAGAGACCCCTACCTTCGACCCTTGCACTCTTTTTAACATCCTGCCGCCAGACTCACGTCCCTCGCTTTAAATCTTCCGAACTTAATGCCGCGACCACGATCCTCGGTCAGTTGATCTCATTCGCGTACTTGTAACGTCAAAGTCAATTATTCACTCGGCAGACTTCTCCTCGTAAAAGTTACTCTTAAATTCTGGCTTCGCGAATTTCTGAAATCTATCTCGGTTCTCTGTGAAATACCTGAAAATACTCTAAATATCGTCTGACGTAGGAAACGAAAACAGGATACATTTTCCCTTGAATTTCGGGCAAAATCGACAAAATCCGAGACGAAAAGTATCGGTGGCGGGATAGAAATTTCAAGAGATTAGGTAAAAATCGAAGAAATTGAACGACAAAGCCGGTGTGGTCAACAAAGGGACGAGTTGCATCGGTAAACGGAGGAGAGGAGGATCAACGAAACTGGGAGGAGATAGGACGGATCGAAGGGCAAAGAGGACAAGTTTCGGGTTAAAAGTAATCAGGATAAGCTATTGCCTCCATTACGCGCACCGTCTGCTCCCGGTTTTACTCCTCTTTTCCGTGTTACCCCAGCCATCGGATCACCGTTTTCGTCCGACCAGCGGGATCAATCACCAGATTCTTTGATTAAACCTCTGGCAGAGACACGCCCTTCCGGCATAATATTCCTAAACACGAAGGTCGAAATGAAATTGGAAGAAAACGAGCGTGTCATCTATTTATCTGTTCAAATAAATCGAAATCTTCAGATTTATCGAAATTGTTTCATTTTTGTTATAGCGTTAGCTTGCCGTTTGTTTGGAATACGTCGGCACCGATTCAAGATGGATTTTTCTAGTAGCTCGATTCCCCTTTTTATAGAATTGTTTATTTTCTAGAGAATAAAAGAGACATGTTTTTGTTATTGAAAGCGGAATATTTTTGTAATTGAACTTTAGCATTTTTCTTCTGCCTTGACCGTACATTTTCTACGCGTATTTGCCTGAATTAACGCAGAACTTTTGTTGACAGGCATTTTAGCAATTCGTCAAGTACCTTCGCCTCTTTGACGTGGACTTCTTTGACGTTTTTCCAACGTTTAGAAGAATCCATTGTTAAATTTACATTCAAAAAAGTTTGCAGGAACACTTTCAGTCCAGGAAAAACAATTTATAGATATCCGTATGAAAGAGATCCCGTTATTAATGAAACATTTTTGCCATTAAGCATTTGCCATTCTTGCTTCTCATCGAGTGAAACCAAATTCTTTCCTTACGACGCTTGTGAAATTTTCGATACGAAACATCTTCGAAATTTCAAACGAAATATCAAACGAAGTCATTTATATCATGACAATACATTTAATATCTCGTCGTTTCTTTCCTCTGCACTTATTTAACGCGATAACTAGACAGAAAATACGTATGCATTTATGACAAGTGCGAATATGCAAAAATAAACATGTTCACAAATGCAAATATATATAAAACATCAAAAGTAAAGTACGTAGTTTTATATTTAGAAAATAAAACATTCCTTCGCATTCAAGTCGCAATTCTTTATCTACACAAGGAAAGAACATGACTGTGCATAAAAATCCGTCTAATACGACAACGGTCGAATTTTCTACTTGACGCGTCAAGGAAGTGAAGATGGACAGCATTGATCAGACGAGCTGGCAAGTTATTTCGTTCCGATATCTCGCGATAAATCGCCTCGATTCCTCGCCGATTATGATTCGTCTGTAAATCACCGGTTACCCACTGTTCGATGTTCTCCGCTTGCGGTGCCATAAATCGCGAAATGAAATGAAAAGAGCGTCGAGGGGCACGTCGGCCGGGCCGCGAATTAAAAATAAAAAAAAAATACCTGAAACGCCATTCCCGGTTCTCCGCATATTCCGCGCGAATTGTGACTGCGGTCACGTGTACACGAACACACACACACACATACATATACACACCGATTTCATATCGTGAGTATTCGCGTGTGCAAAAAGCACACACTAATCTCGACGAGGATTTTCGACGCGGCTAACAGAGTATTGGAGCGTGGCGGTGTAGACGCCGCTTAAGCACCGTACACTCCGAGTAAAACGAATCGTTTGTCGCGTGAAACATTTATGCTCTCTTTCTCCCATTTTGAAAATGGCCAGCCGCCGAAATTCGCGCGTTTAAAGCTCCCAGCGCGCACTATGCACAGATACCAATCGGCATCGCGCTGATGATTTGATGTTTGGAATTTGAACAGTTTTTCGCGAGTAGATTGCGAATGCTTATACAAATTTTAATTTTTACGAATATAACTAGAGAAATAAAATTTGCCGAGAGATTTGTTTTATCCATTAATATCATAAGTACTACGAATATTTTATCTATTTGTCCGTGTTATGCATTTTCTCTCATTTATGGACAATTTAAATAAGGAACAATTTACGGAATGCACAAAAATACGTACAATATCAAGATCAAAGCACACACGGCGATACGTAGTCAATGAAACAAATTCCTATTTCGCTTTTGTTTTGCATAAACATTCGCCGAGTCTACCGAGGAAACAGCAATATAATAATTGGTATTTTACGATGAAGCTTGGAATTGTTCTAACGATAGAAATATAGCAAAATTGGCTAAGCTTCGTTCTCTTCGTCAGCTTTTTCCTAGTTACCATGCTGATGGATAGCAGTTATTTCATTAGAGACCGCAGCTTGTAAGTCGGTGATTAGCGAAGCGTAGCGCAACTGATTAACGTTCAATAGGGCTTCGAGATTAGCCTGGTAAATCCCATTGCTAGAGGCGACCCTATGCATCGACCTGTCGATAGCTTATGACGTAGCTACGTAAATATTGTGAAATTATTAACACATTAGCCCGCCGGACAAATTTACATTGCGAGGTCGCGCTTGTATCGTTACGACATCTGCTTGGACAAACACATTGTTCACAGCTTTTGCTCCAACCTACGATCCACGTTTTCATCACAACGTTGTTATCGGTCGTTTGCGAAATTCTCGTCACGCGGATGGTAGTTTTGAAATATTTTTACAGCGACACACAGATGATCGACAACTCGCAACACAGTAAATTTGAATAAAAAGCTCATATAAATCATAAAACACGACTTATTATTAGACTGTCAATATTTACGCTTGGATTCGAAGATGCAAAAATAAAGAAGATGCAACTAACACTTTGACTGCCACGCCGAAATCGCATGTTTCTCTCAGGACGCCACAGTGTTTTAAACACAGTGCACCGTTAGATGCAAGATTTGTTCTCATTTTTTTTTTTATTAACGTTCTAATAAAAATGTTTAATTGTTCAATGGGACATTTTTTATTTCGAAGTATCTTCTATTTGTCGGTTATATTCAAAACGCCCTAACTGTCAATTTTCATTCAATTTTTACAATTGTAATTGTAATTTTATAACTGTAATTGTGTTCAAGCGCTCCGGTCACCAATGACCACCGTGGCAGTCAAGGTGCTAATATACAAAAATATACAAAATATTGAAAATATAATAATTGTTATAATATATACTAAGAAAATTTGCTACTTAAATTTAATCTTGTTATTTGTCACCGTAAAAATATGAATTGCCATAAATATCAGCAGTCTATTTCTACCATCTTCTTTCCCCGTAATCTCCAATTTAATTCTCGCGTGTATTTTAACAAAATCTTGCAAAATTTCAAATCGTTAGCTTACATAAATATAAAATTCAACCTCAATTCAGTTTTACCGCAACTTTCTTCCATAGTTCAATAAAAATGGCCAAAGAGAGAAACATCTGAAACACGAAATTAATATGCCAACTTGACCAATCGTCGCACATCGATCGTCAGCTTCAACCAGACCACGATCTATTAACCGAAAGTCACACACAACAACAGACTGCAAACTGCACTAGGTACGTAACTATCCTAACAGTGTTGGCGAACAAGCTTAGTATAACTGTGATGGATTAAGTGTTGCAAATAGCCCTGTTCGCTTTAATGTCTCGAACTTGTACGAGTACACGCGCCGCACGCGTTTGTCCGAGTGTTCTTCGAACAGTGATTATGTTGCACGCGAACTTAATCCATGGCGATGCACACGGAAACGGTGGAGAGGACGATTGTAGAAGGGTGTGGTAATTGCAGATCCTGTGTCCAGTAATATGAACCAGAACTCTCGACCAACTTGTTCGGCCAGATATCAGACCTGAGGCGAAGATCGATAGTCTTGAGTCGTTGCATGGAATTATCGTCTGTGTTATTGCTTTTCGAAATATACTCGATACGTTCTTATTGGCAATTTCCGTACAAATTATTCAATCGAGATTTAATGAAAAAACCTAATTGAAATGGAAGATATAAGGAGAATTTTATAACATTTTGTTAACTATATTATATAATAAGTATATAGAATAAGTTTATTGATCGATAGATCTATTTACAATGAATTAGACAGGAAACGATGGTTACTTAACGTGAATTAAATACAGTATTGTGCTATAACTAAATAGTTAATTCGCAACTCACAACTAATAGTTTACAACTCGTAACAACTCGACAACTCAACTCTCGACTCCTCGCAAGTAGACTTGTCGCCACTCGTCTGTCAACTCACAACTCGACTCTCAACTCATGACTACTCGACTCTCGACTCACGACTACTCAACTCGACTCCTCCCCACTCGACTCCCCGGTAAAACTACCAGGCCCTTTTTGGCCTAACGGTACTCAGGCCTTCCCGCAATATTGTTTATGATTCGCCAGATATTTCTTAGACTTCGAGGTTTTACAATTGGTAATGTACTGGTAATGTACACGTTTCAAAGTACGAAGTTTCAAACGTGAAAATTGTAAATCAGTTTTAATGAAAATTTCATTTTACTCGTAATTGGGTTCAAGTACAAAATTCCGAATGAAATGAGAATCGCTGAACATTTTGTTAATTTCCTGCAGTCTTCTTTCGTTAATTTTAACTTCAAATTTACCTCCCTTTCTGCAAATATCCTGACACGTACGTATGACACGTATGTATCGACATTAAGAATTAAAGATTAAAGTTTCGATAAAAATTGGGGCTAATGTAAAGTGTATCTTAATACTAAAACTGTATGCTTCATGTTATGAATTTCTCTGAAACACGAATGTCTTTGTTCGAACTACAGTTTGTTGGGAAAAATAAGAACTACAATTATTTGTGAAAGAACTGTTATCGGAAAGTTGTAATTTCTCGTTGAAAATTGCTCGTTATTTTTAGTAACGAGTAATTGTTTATCCCTGATTTGCAGCGTTCCGAGCATTCCGATCATTTTTTCACGGTAGGTGATTTGTGAAATCCGAGGAATTGGAAGCACCTTCGAAGAATTTATCGTCTCTGATAAAGAAGCTGACGATCAACGTCGAATGGCTGAGCAAATTAATTCATTGAACCTTTAAGAAATTCCATCACAGATGAAATTGCACCGAAATGAAATTCTATCAGCGTGCTTTTACAAAGTATTCGTATTCCGAATGTGGGCTTTTAATTAAATTTCCAAATGTAATATCTGTTGAAAACGACAAAATACGAAATGAAAAATACCCCATACGATTCGTACGAACGATTGCCTATAATGTATTTTACGTATATTTTAATTCTTCCACAGTACTTTGCTTTTAACGAATACGTGATGGACGATCCGACACTTCCAAGTATCTCGAGTAGTTGTCAAACAAATTATTCAAAGGTTACCCCAGAAATATTGGGTTGGCAACTAGGTGATCGCGGATTTTATCAATGCCACTTAATGACAAAATCCGCAATCATTTAGCTGCTAACCCAATAATAATAGTCGGACTGCAACATGTGTTTGAACTACAAAACATCAAGTCATAAATACATGATAATTTGGAACAAGATTAATTGCAATTGTATATTTTAAATGACTGTCTATACTTCTCTGTACATTTCACTCCATAAAATTCAAATTATATAACCAAACCCATGCCTAAGCTGTTCACTATCACCTATGACCCAACGTTAATAAAAATTGAGGACAAAAATACGCTCTAATTTTTCTGCAAATGTAACGCAATACGATGCACGCTGCGATAAACATAACTCGTGGAACTTAATTTGTCTTCGCTGGCTGTAAATATTTCGACCGTAGAAAAGAACGAAATTTCTGTTGTCCGTTTCACGTGGATCGTAACTAACGATCATAACCAACTGTGTGACATTCGATTCGTAGGACAGGCGTAAAGTGAAGCGCGGAATTCCATTTATGCGAAAAATATTAGTAGCTTCGTCGCGCCCTAGCACCCTTCAACCTCGGCAAGCCTCGCGCTCTCTTGCAGTTTCGAAGCTATCGAGTTTCCGCGTTTAACAAAATTCCGATAAACCGTGGCCGGGGCCGGGATGACAGCGAGAAAAAGAACGACGCAGGTGTCGACCGTTTGTTGAATATTGGAGGCTACGATATTTCGTTGACGTTTTCGTTAATAAAGTTTTCGAGTGTTGGCCCGGTATTCGTCGTGAAATTGCAATGTTCGCGTCTACGAGACGGGATTGAAGTTTGCGAACCGAGTCGAGAACGAATGTGCCACAGTCTCCAACAATGCAGGCGTTTCGATGCCAAGAATTGTTTAGTGGAGAGACTGCATACGCAAATATTTTTACAATTCTTTCATCTTCCCTCTATTCCTTTTCAATGATAACCCATTTCTCTGTTTCTGCGTTTAGTTTGCTCGTTTTTGCAACTTGATTTCGTTTCTTTTGTTCTTAAACCACAAGCGATTCGTCTCTTCTCTTTCTCTTCCTTTTTAATTAATAACAGAGTCTAGGACTATCAACATTTTTTCAAATCTTTTCAGTTTCCTTCCTTTTTCTTTTGTTTCCTTCGACCAATGGAATTCTCACTAGTATCAATTTCACGTTTCCTTGGCAAATAAATACCGTAGTAACCTAAGATTTTGTAAGAATAATTGTCGTCTTTCAAGTATCCTATGATGAAAGAGATTACAAATATTCTGAAAATTCCAGTGTACCATATTCTTCTTTACAAAGCTATCCAAAAGTGCGTGTTTATATTATCGACAATTTTGCTCGCAAGCTACAAAAATTCCGCCTTGGAATAGATCAGTAATTCCACCTACAGAACAACCTCTGACAAGATTTTCAAAGAGAAACCGCGAAAGACAGCAGAACAATCTCTGTAGAAGGAAACTGCACAGCTTAACCCGGACTTCGTTGAGCCAGCCTCCCATTAACCAATCATCTCCTCAAACCATACTTCGTTTCCGCTCTTTAATAACATTTCGCCGATTACCACGTCGATCGTTCATGCTAATACCTTGGACCCATTGAATTTCTAATGTCGGACCCGCGATACTTGTCCCTCGTACAAATTTAAATAAGCGGTTTCCTCTGACGACCCATCCGCGCGTTCTTCTCCGCGCCATTTCGCCATTCTCGTCTCGAATACACACACCCTTCCGTCGCGTTTCTCACCCTTTCCTTCGTTCGCTTGGACGTTGTTGAACCATCGAGGGGGTTGGTTGGCCGCGTTTGCTCGACCAGAACGAATTCGAAGCGTTAACGGAAGCCGATTCGAGGCTAACGAGCAGACGATCCAATTATAGAATTTTCATTCGGACACATTCGCCCGATGGCCAGCTTTTGTACCGTCGAGTTAAAGCGAACCCTATTCGAGAGAAAGAGAGAGAGAGAGAGAGAAAGAGATGCTGGTATTAAACGTGCCGCGGGATTTAGTCGGTGGATTTCCGCGCTCCGGGCTGCAAAGTGCCCCGGCACGAAAAATTACGCCGCGACAATTATCGCGGCACCAGCCGTTATCGGCCGATGTCCATACTGCAACAAGGAAATCGCTCGACCATCGTGATACCGTACTTTTATCTACCTTCCTAGAATCTATGGTATTTTCTGACTAAACGCTGAAATTTTCCTGTCTTCCGCTATGAATTCTTTTATCTTCGTACCGTGAAATGCATCAATTGCTAAGAAAAAGTTCGAGGTCTCTTTCTTCATTGTATTTGTACTCAAACTTTTGTTAATTTTAGTACATCTTCTACCGTTTAATTAATATTGACATTTTGCAATGATTCGATCATAGATTTTTGTAACGAGAATGTTTCTTGGAGCAACAGAGGATTTTAATTTAACTATTAACGTTAGTGATTTTAGTATTTTTTTTTTTTTTAGTGTTTAGTTTTTTTCTATCAATTGGGATGATAGAAATGTAACGTAAAATGGAAAGAAGCAACATTTGATTAACTAGACGAGTTTTCAAACGATTTATGGCGTCCCAGGCGCAAAGAGGAAAGGGGAAAACCGTGAAAATTTCGTCCGAAACCTACCAGTGGATTCGTAAGGTTTCCTTTTGGTAGGTTCTCTGTGTCTATTAAAATATCCTAAGGTGCTTACTGTTGCCACCATATTTCGTTTCTATCGAAATCTCTAACGTACCAAAAATGCCTCACCTATGCTTCACCTTTACAAAGACTTCCAAAGGCCGTTAACTATCACGATCTAGCCTTTGATCTCCTTTAACCATTTACCAGTTATTAGAATCGATATACTACTATCCACCAAACCAACCAAAATCTTTCTAAGATTTACTATAATAAAATACTTTGGTCTTTAACCATTTACCACTTATTTCAATCAATATATTACTATCCTCCAAACCAACCAAAAACTTTCTAAGATTTACTAAAATAAAATACTTTGATCCACCAAACCAACGAAAAAGATTCTAAAATACGCGTCGTCTCTTATTTCTAGAATCCATCATATTTCGTAGAATATCCCCTGAGAAGTATCCAACATCCCCCGAAAATGAAACAAAGCAACGGAAGATCCATGAAGCACGTGGTTATAAGTTTGACAGTATCGTGTGTGAATCGATCAACATCTATTTACGTCCGGCACGTCGTGGAAAACGTGACCAGGTTATAGCTGTCGTGGGACTGGTCTGCAACGTGACTCTATCTAATCTAAAGGATATTTTCTGCGTAACCTACCATTGGAAGAAGGGTGGGAAGGGTGAAACTCGCAGGATCAAGCATCGTGCTTTATATATTCAATTTGCATTTAAATATCCAGCTGCTTGGACGTGTTCTTGGACAAGAAGGAACGGGACGGCTCACGTAGCTTGGTTGGACATGGGAACAGAAACAGGGGAGTATCACGCGATTGTTTATACAGTGAGGATGAAAAGCGAGTATACACCATGGTGGAGGCACGAAATTTATTCAAATACTCCTACACATACTGACAGTGACGAACCGAGAGAATATTTGAAAGATATTATTTTATTTGATTTTTTATTTTATCTTATTGTAAGTACATCGCAGGCTTTCATGCATTTTTATATCTTTATAGATATAACTACTACAAATACTGTATAATTAATGCTCCATTTTAGGTGACAATGTTATAAGATGAAATTAAGTATTTTAGAAGAAGAATCCTTGTCGTTTCACCTTTGTTAATCTCTAATTTATGTACTACATATTATTTACGTATTATTATTCTATGAAATTATGCGAACGGCTTTATTTCTATCTCAAATTTAATTTACACGTGAGAAGAAAAGATCTTTGCACTTGACGACGAGCCAGCTTCCTTCGCGTGAAAGTTAATGTTATGTGATTTTACGCACCGATGTATCCAACCTAAATAATTATTAAACAACGTACCTAAATTAACGATGACCTTGATTTTGAACGATTTTAAGAATAGTCGCCTCGTTGCAAAATATCCCTCCACTGTTTCGGTCTTCCGCGTATAAGGCGACCATCATAGATCTAAACTACTACCATCGTACACTTGTGCACACAGACAGAAACTCGCGTATAACCTGCCAAAGGATTAACTTCGCCACTAGAAAAATGAAATTCATAGCGGCCTCTGAAAGATCAAAGGTGGCCTCTGTGATCGCATTAATTTATTACTGGAAAGTTGTAATCGAGAATTCGATTGCACCGGATGTGGTCGATGTACGAACGACGAAGAAGGAAATTGCGATTAGAACGAAATAAAAACGTGTTGCTTCGAGCGAGAAATTTGGACCAGAGAAGAGGGTAGTATCGGATGAATGGATTTTCAGGGTGAAAGCTTTTCGATGGCGAAACGGATCCACTTACGAAACACATCGCGACACAGTGTCTCTTTTTCCAGGATTAACTCTTCGAACTCTGCTTGCTAATTTTAGAAAGCTACGTAGATGAAAATACCTGGCGCGTCGAAGCAGACCGCCGGTTGTGGTCGGGATAATTTTACTGTCGTCATCGTGCAGCGCTGACGAATTTCCGGTTTAATGGTCCCGTAAACCTGCTCGAGTCTCGTAGGTGCTCTCACCGCTATGGATTGTCTCTTAACGTCTCGACAGATACTCGAGAAAACGTGAGCGCGAATTTCTATTTGAATTTCGTCGGAGATAATTCAAACAGAGAATTGCCGAGTCTCCTGAATTCTGTGAATTTTTACGATCGTTTCATTGCCACACGCTTAAACCTCTTTACGCTAGGAAAAATTGCTACAATAAATTGGACAGGCATGCAACGTATAAATAAACTTTATCACGCTATTACTTATCATTAGCCCTGTGTAAACATTTGGATTTAAACCTGGCTTGGTAGAATTACAAACAAAGAATGAAATATTGTGATAAATTGTAATTGGATGTATCGTTTTTTATAACAATTTTAATTGGCTGAAATGTAAATGCAAGTTTATACTGTACTTCGTTTTAATGAAACAATCAAATATGGGTAATCGATTATAAATAAAATAAATAAAGTAATACGCGTAGTTAATGAATGTAGTTCTGTTAATGAACTTGTTTATTCAATCGAATATCTAAATTCTTGTTCGCTGCTTGTCAGAGTACACGTGACACGAGCTTTTATCTCAGAAATGAAATCTTCTTTTTAGAACAACTGGATTTCTTCAGACGTTAATATCCTCCGATTACGATAAATTCTGAAATGAAGTTTTTTTAATTACCTGAATGACGTATGTACAACATTCGTGAACATCAAATCGACAGGCATCGTCCGATGTTACACCATCGATCGAAGGAAACGAGAAGAAACGTATGTTACAACTTGATGAATAACAAAGACGCGATAAAAGAAGATATTTTCAATCTCGGGTTAAATAAATTTTGATTCCCACTGAGAGTTTTGTAGCTGGTAGGTTTATCTGCTATGTTTATGTTGAAAACGTCGTGTTAAACCGTGGATTGGAAAATTCGCGGGTACACGGTAGGATTTTTAATCCCACGAGGCCGTGTCAAACGCGCAGGCCATTTTATTCGAATCGGTACTCGCCATTTTGTTTCACGTTCTCTCCGATTAATTTGAATTTCAGCCAATTTATCTTTCGGTCCGAAACGAAACGCAACGCCCTGACAAATAATTCACGATCGACCGTGTGATTGCCTTTCCCGTAATCTCCGTACGGTTTAAATATCGATTCCATTTTTATAGATTATTGCATTTGCCAAACGTTTTATCTCGGATTATGCGCCACCCTCGATTTATGCCGCCGTCCCGAGGAATAACACAAATTACAAAGGTTTAATCGTCGATGTTAATCTCCTACTCGAACGATACGAATTCTTGATAAGCGACTCGTCTGCGACCAATCGTCTAAACCGATTCATTGCTTGCCATCGCAGCAAGATCTTTGAAATTGCCTGTATAATCGCGTGGAAACTTCAGTTACGATTATATATTCTTAATATTAAAGCGTTGCTTAAACTAAGAAAATTTTCTTGCCACTTTCTAAGATCAAGCTTTTTACTATTTTATACTTCCAGTTCTATTTGAACTTTATGCTAAATTCTTCCTCGAAACGTAAAAAATCTCGTCGTTCCTTAAAACAATACTAAGATCGTGGCATAAAAATTGGAGAAATTATGAAAAAGCTGTTGTTAATATACATGTGATTTCCCACTTCAATTTCACACTAAACCTTTCTATAAAACACTGAAAATCTCGTTCCTTACGACAGACTAAACCAAAATTGGAACATAGGGATTCGACAAAACTGTAGAATACAAATTCCACGATCTCTCGTGCTCACTTTACACCAAACATTTTTTCCAAACGATACAAATCTGTCTATTCCCTCGAAACACCTACAAGACCAACAATCGTCTAAAAGAAGAAAGAACAATCCAAGAACCAATCTCGTATCAAACTCGACACACTCCGCTTGTTCACCGCAAACACGAACGAATAAACGCGTTTGCGACCAAATTCGCGCGAAAATTGCTAAAATTTTGAGTTAACCGTTTCAATCTCTGAACAGCTGAAATCTCAAATTTATCCTTGTTCGCGAGATCAATCTGCAGCTAGCGAGATTGTACGTGAGTTTCACAGGTTTTCAGCTTCGCTCGGCGCGTGTGAACAGGCGATTGCGGCCATGGACATCGGTCCTGGACGAAGCCGTGGAACCGCGTTAGATCGCAACCACACGGCGAGTCTCGATTCGACGGCGCGCAAATCTGCACAGGAGCGTCGCGAGCGTGTGTCGAGCGGTCAGCCGGTTAGTCGCTGGCGCGGCGGACCGTGAAATTATCCTGCGAACCCCGGAATCCCGGCACCCCATACCCTGGCTGCCACGTTCCCTGTCGAAACCCTCTCTCGACTCATGGCCAGGAGAAACCGACCAACCCTGCCGCGCTTTTATCCCATGCCGGAACGATTACAACGATCGGTCGCAGCGATACGCACTCGCGCCACCATACTTTTGCTCTAACCGCCTATGATCGGGTAATTATACGAGCGCCGCGTGCGCGGTGTCCGGCAAATTGTGATGCAAATGACGCAAGGGGGTGGGTTACGCTACGCTGAGTATGTAATATCGGACAAAGGGGTAGATTTATTGGATGTTGATAAAATGTTTTACTCGGTGCTGTCATTGACGAGATACGGAGTACACCCGACGTTCGATGATCTTTCGTGTTCCATGTTTTCATAGTTACTCAGGAGTTTGCCCTTTTCATTCTTCTGTCATATACGACGTTATATACGTTGCGTATAGTAATTAACGCTACTACGAACCTCGAATTCTTGGTACTCGATAATATTCTTGACCCTTTGCATTGCGAATTGTATTTTTATTTCGTTAGCAGCAGCTCCGAACGCTTTTAAGTGTTTTATTTGAAATTTACTTAAACTAAATTAAATAAATAAAGGAAGAAACAAATTTACTTAAATGCCAGTTTTATTCACACTATTGTTGTATTTTGTCATTTTTAAGTATATGATATATCTTGGAACAATTTTCAGGATGCAATCCTGTTTTCAGGCACGGGACAGAAACCGTTGGAAAGTTTGTTGTCGAGTGCCACTACATATCTACTTTTTTCTTTTTCTTTTTTTTATTTGGTAGAATTTTACAATCAATTGTCATTGAGAATTATACGTAAATTATTCTGGCGTGGTACTATAACTTGGATAATAAGTGTTTTTGATTCTAGTTGAATCTAATGCTTAGATCTAAAGGATAATGTCTTTTTAGTCTGCGGATCTGATCCGTCGTGTCAAGTAACTGGGTAACTAATGGGTTTCGGTGGTTGTTAACTCTTATATTTATCACTGAATTTGGATATTTCTTCTTTAACTGTGGGTATCTTAAGGTCGCCATGGATTGTTTCGTTGGTAACATATCAAGGTGCATCTATTAAGGATCTTAGAGTTTTTGATTGGAACCCTTGAAGAATTTCTATCTTGGAATTACTCGCTGTTCCCCATAGCTGGATCCCATAGGTCCAAACAGGTTTTAATATGGCTTTATACAGCATTATTTTACTCTGCACGTTTAAGTTGGAGCGTCTGCCAATGAGCCAGTAGAACACATATCTACTTATCGTTCGTGGACGACGCGCATGCAAACCGTTGGAAACCGTGCGTGTAAATTCACGTACAAGGAGTGAGCATCGTGACGCAAAGCAATAAGGATTCGCTATAATATAAAGGTCGATTTCTGAAAATTAGGATCAGAGATCCGGCGAGTGTAGCCTCGTGTTAAACTACCTGGCTACGTGGGTCGTTCTAGTAATTTTAATGCTAATGTAGATCATTTGTTTACGGATGCTCGTTCTGATACGAGAGCATATTGCGATGCATCAGGTCGATCGCTGATATTTACTTGCCTCGCGAACGTTCTTGCGCGACAGACGTTATCAGTTATGATTCGGTCGCATTAGTAAACGCGCGGTGTAATGTTGGTAATTGATGAGCCGCTATACCCATCGCTGTAACGCGGAAATGACGCACGTCCGCGGATAAATTGAATTGTCCGAATAGTTGGAATTATAGAATATATGATAGAACTGGCCTGATTTCCAATTGATTTATAGGTCTATATACATCGATGGCTAAATACGCTTTGATTTTTCGCTTACTTTCTATGAGACGAACATAGCGTATTCGAGTTCAAACGCGTTCCAACGTTCTTGTCACACACTCAGAAGCAGTAATAGGGTGGACAAAACATCCTGCATGCCACAGCTATCGAAACAATAACCAGATAGAAACGGAATAATCGCCTTTGATTTACACTCGACGATAACCCCTCCAGAGGGACCAAACCTTAGTATAAGAACCCTGGCAAATCAGCACTCGACACCTTTTTTGTTATAACACTCTGAACTGTCACTCTGTTGGATTCGTACAATAAATTTGACTACTATATCTAAAGTTGAATTCTTTACCTTATTTGTGAAACGTTCGAACTGCGAGGAGATTGTCACGTAGAAGACACATGAAATCACGAAACCGATAGATCACCGGTGATCTCCTCGCGTCGCAGTTCGAACGTTTCACGAATAAGGTGGAGAAATTGAACTTTGTATATGATAATAGAATTTATTGTGCAAATCCAACAGAGTGACGGTTCAAAATGTTACAACAGAATGATTCAAAGTGTTACGAGAGACTGATTCAAGCGCTTATTTTGGAGGGTTTTTATACCGAGGTTTTAGTCCTTCTGGAGTGGTTGTCGTCTGGTGTATCTCAGAAGCGCCTATTCCATTACTATTTGGTTATTGTTTCGATGTCTGAGGTACGCAGGATGTCTAGCCTATCCTATTATTGTTTCTGAGCGGG
This sequence comes from Bombus bifarius, assembly GCF_011952205.1. Taxonomy (NCBI): domain Eukaryota; kingdom Metazoa; phylum Arthropoda; class Insecta; order Hymenoptera; family Apidae; genus Bombus; species Bombus bifarius. Next base: position 147,189 of record NW_022884544.1, read on the forward strand.
TGGTCTTCTTGAGCGTGTAACAAGATCACCGATGATCTGTCCATTTCATGATTTCTTGCGTCTCCTACGTGAGATTCTCGTAACACTAGCGCGAAAGTGCAACGAATACTTCATACGAATAGCACAATTGATGCCAAGTAACCAAACGCATGACATCCATCAGTCATCGCACCGTGAAAGCTTAAAATCTAAAATTAGAACCCGTCGATGCTTGCCGTGATAAAAACAACAGCATAGCAATATTTTTTCGTTGCCACTGTATATGCCATTCGTCAGTTGAAAAACGATACAAGATCAAACCACCACTCAACAAAGAGCTTCTCGCCCAGTCACGTGTTCGTTTCCCATTAAACGACCTTTCCGTGCAGATAGTGAAGCCATTAGACCGATCCGTTGTTCAGGTTCGATGGAGTTCGATCCGCCGTATGTATATAGTAGCGGTATACAATTGCGGATGGCCAACTGCTGCTGACCATTTCTGTACCGCGTACCGTGTTTATTCGAGCCCACAGCCGCGAACACAGAAACCGTGAAGTCGTAAAGCTTGGGCGAATGCGGCTTGGTCTTCCTCGGACCACACACAGACATAGAGAACAGGCTAAGCAACCTGCCATAAAATTAAGGCGCGTGTATATTTCGAGCTGTTGCGGACATTCTCGTTTCCATGACACGGACACACGCGCGCCGCTTTAACTATGGTCCTCTGATGATTCTTTGTTTCATGGTACAAGTCTGGAGAACTAAAGAAAACAGATGGAGGACTTGATTAGTTTGCCGCGAAAATTCATTTACGAGGGTTCCCTTCATGCGTTGTTCGTGTTGTTTCTAGTCGAGATGATTATTATTTATTTTTATTCTGATTTTTTAACATTTAAACGAGTGCGTTTTTATAAGTGAAGATTATTGGACGTTGTTTGGCTCCTTTTCGATTTCTCTAGAATTTAAACGCTGTCTTTCTTGTTTCAGATACGTGGCTCGTGAAAATGGAAAACGTGTCTCGGATCTTGCTGACTCGACGAGAAACAAGTAAGCAGGATTTAATATTCTCATGGATTTCGTAGAAATCTTGTCTCGCCGCGATTCGTTCTACGCTTTGTTATAACGTTCGTAGCGTAAAATATAAGGCAGTTTCTATGAATTCGAGGCTAGTGATGTGTGATAAATGCTATTGTAATTTCTCGTGGAAAAATTTAATCGATTAATCTTCCCCTTTGATACTAAGAAATTAAAGTTAACGTGAAAAAATAACTAAAGTGACTTTTATGATGGTAGATGCTATCTTTTTATGTACCGTACACGAATACGTCATGCAAACATTGTATATCTGTATATTCGTCCATTTTGTTATACTATTAATCTTTACGTTTTCATTATTGATTATTGATATTTTGATATAACACAATGAATTGAAAAAGTCAGGGCAGCAATGGAATTTATTCACATTTATTCACATAGTTAACAAATAATTCAATTTAAAATAACGAGAATGCCGAACTGATGCAGAAGGCAGATATTAAAAACAAGGAACCTTAACTCTTTCATCTTTCAAAATTATAATTTCCACTAAAAAAGTGCAGTAAATTAAACGTAAATAATATAATGTAAAATAAAGAGAAATTGTCCTCTGTCTAACTGAGATCATAAACAAAGAACACTTCTATTTCCAACAACTAAGTCAAAGGAATTCTAGAATTTAGAATTTAGAATATTCCCAGCGTCACAACTACAAAACATTTAAAAGTTAATCAAAATTTTCAAAGGTGGATACGAATTTTCAAACTCCAACGAATTAATCTCTTAGAATTTAGAACAGCTCGCGTATACACAATGCACTGCCATGATTACTTTGGGACGCGACGATACGATCCGCGATATTAATCCGATAATTCAATATCGTACACACAGGCGATAGAACGATAAGCAACAGCAGGTAGTGGGAAAGACAGTGAAACGTGTGTTGCGATACGACCAATTGGATGCGGCTAATGGGCCAATTGCAACCGCGATCCACCGATCGGTGAATGATGTTTCGAAACTTAATTATAAAGCTTGCTAGAGACCGTACACGTTCCTAACATCCATCATCGTACTCGAAACGAGATTCATCGCGATACCATCGCGAGGGTAAAGTCGTAAAACAGGATGAGACCAGCAGGTTATTTCGGTGAACGATATTTGCCAATGAAAATGCGGTTAATTAAATGACACGCGATAAGGGCAGCGAAATAATATTTCCTGGCATTTTCTCCAGCTTCGTTCGAGGCAGAGATGTTTAGCACTAAAATCCAACCTAAACTACAAACTAAATATAAACTGAGATATAACGTTAAAATGTTCTTACAACTTTCTGCCATCTGTACATGTCGAATGTTATTCATTACGTTGGTCGACTGCGTGAATCGAAATGCACATTACGAACATTAATTTCTTTTAATTTTGCTTCGTATTTGTTTCTGCAAATATCTTCGTACGATAAATAAACGCGTGAAAGTAAGCGATTTGTTTTGCAAGAGATAGAATATTAATTACGTGGCAGAGTAACGAGATTGGCTGGCTTAATTATGAGAGGAAGAAAGAATCAGAGAAACGAAATATAAAATGGTTTACGGTTAAAGTAAGCCCGGCCAGCGATGAATAAAAACCAACGGTGTTCTCGACTTTGACGGATGGTCTATACAAATCGGTTATAAGTACACGATACAGCATGCTGCCAGTGACATTAATCTTGAAAAGGTAATTTATAATCTTACAATTTAATTCCATTACGATACACCTAAGTACATCCAACAGAATTTCTTTAATAAATTCCAACAGAACCATATTTTTCAACGCGATAATTAGTTTTTCCTACCTGCAAACACCAAACAGTATTTTCCAAACCACCGTACGAACATCGTACGAAATTCCCACCTACAGCCATATCATCGTTCATTTAATAAACTTCACAAGCGAATTATATCTTCCAACGTAACAATTTTATTTATCTTGGAATAACTATTTCGCAAATAACGTTGCTAAAACACCCTAACGAAACTCGGTTCTACAATTCAAATTATCAGCAACTCGTTCCACGCGGCGCCATTAACGAGACGAACAGAAAAAAAAAAAGAGAAAAAAGAGAAAAAGGAGGAAGAAAAATGGGACGCGTGATCGAAGCTTGGTTAAACAGAAAACGGTGGAAAAAGAGAGTCGAGGCGGAATCGGAACCGGGTTCGCTATTACGCTACATTGTTCCCAACGGATACGAAGCTCGTACGAGTGGTACGCACACACGATTTTGCGTAAAGCGTGGGTACGTGAGCGTGCACCGTCCATGTACATAATACATACACAGATAAATATAACGATGATGTAGGTGTGCGTACACACGCGTTCATTAATCTGAGAACAGTTCATTGGAAAATGATCGTGCCGCGCTGTTTATACGGCACCGTCGTATTATGCCGCGCCTGCGATTAATCGCGGCTCACCGCCCTCCACTAGGGGCGAAATATCGTAAGAGCGTGACCTTCCCCGTGGTTTCCGGAAAATGGCCTGCCACTATTCGCCGCCCAATGGATACGCTTATCGATGCAACGCCGACGTGATGGATCGGTTTCGAGTAATCTGCAATCTTTTCTCCGCCGCGCCGCCCATGCTTGAAGACTTTTTTCGAACTATTCGATTGGTATGTCGTCTGGCAAATAATACAGCGTTTTTTGAAAATTGAATTTACTACGATAAAGTCTTTCAAATTTATCGCACGACGTATAAATGATCGGCAAGTTTCCACTTTTTTCGAACTGTGCAAACGAGATGATTATTTATATTACAAGGTGCAGAATACTATAACGCGTAAGGTTTTAGTAGCTTTGGTGTAAATCTTTGTTGTCGGATTTGTCAAATAACAATTACACTACAACGGAAAGAAAATATTGCTGGTAGTGAGACGTTAAAGTAAGGAATATCGATAACTGAACGCTACGGCATAGATAAAAAACTGAATAAACCCGTACACAGTGACACATAGCACAGAGATATACGTCAACGTGAAATAACCGAATCGCAGCGAAACCGTGCAGAAACATATTCACCAACCACGATCGACCTATTTGATGAATACTAACGAGAGCTAAAATGCACCAACGAAAGATAAATATTAACGAAACTCGGCTAAAAACCGAAATTGTTCACACATAATGTAAAACAACGTGAAATAATTCCATTGCAAAGCTACGTTAGTATATTCGTCTAACATATTCATAAACACACGTATATTCATAATATATTCAAAGAGTTAATGGCAAGCTCACTCTTTCTTTCTTTTCTTATTCAACGATAACTTGGAAGAGAAAAACGCTGAAAAATGAATAAACTACGCTAAATTAAGGAATGACCTCGTACCTTGTGCTTTGTATTTCCGTACAAAAGATTATTTTGAACGACGACTATCGAAGAAAATCGACTATACTAAATTACTAAACTACGAATTATATTATTTTTTTTTTTTTTTTTTTTTTACAAACGAAACGTTCGTGATATTAGATAATGGCATTTGCGAGGCAAAAACCGGTGCGCTAATTATATGCAAGCCAGTTCGACAAACGCGCAGTTACAGTTATCGGCGAGGCTATTGTTTAACGCGCAATTTCAACCGGGCTACACGGTGATTTATCACGCGGGAATAAATTACTTGGCGCCAAAGGCCTGGAATCGGCCGTCACACACGCCTCACGCGTTTTGTTCCTCGCTCGGTACCGCCGAGTATCGACCGATCCCGTTGCTTTATCGCCCGTACCCACCTGTCGATGGAAAATCGATGTCCTCCTGAATAATTTCATAACCTTTTCACGCCTCTGCGCGTTATAATGGCCGAAATAACATATTACGACGCGAACGGACAACCACGATGAACAATGCCGGCGTGACGCGCCTCAAAATTCAACGAAAATTTCCAAATTAGTATTCACGAGATCACTTGAGTTAGTAGCGTTGAAGGTAATTATGCAGTTGCGAAATTAAAATGTAGTATCATCGTAGAGAACATAATTACGAATTATAAATATAATGGTATTTGTATTTTTCCGGCAATATTCAAATGTTCACCTCCATTTTCATCCCCCTTGCACGAGAGTCTGTTTAAGTAATTTTGCAAAATTATAATAATTGATCCACAGTTGCGATACAACGGACATTGACTTAGTTCTACGATACCATTATATGCTATGATACGATATAATAAAATGCGATAAAAATGCTACCGCTTTTCTCTGGTCGTTTTTTTTTTTTTCAAGAGTATTTTTTTTAATATTGTGCATAAAACGTACACTACATACACCTACTTTTCCTGAGTTTCACATACCATTTGGTCGAATGTAAATTCTCCGATACAACGAAGTCTGTAATTATTTTCTCTGACGGACAAGGATGCAACTTTTCACATACAGTACGTACAAACGAAATTATGCTCTATTTTGCAATTAAAACATCGAAACATATTCATCAGACGCAAATTGAAAATTATTGTATTTTGCTTAATAAACTACGAAATAATCGCGCATGTCCAACGCGCGAACAAGAAAATATACGCGCCGATATCTATCACATCTCTCATAATGATTGTTTATAGTTTATTAACGTACACGTGGATATGCGTATCCATCTGAATATTCCACGCACGCTGCTGACGATTTAATTTGCGTAACTATATTTAATTGGCGAAACAAAAATCCATACATATACAAACGAATATGAAAAAAAAAACACCCCTAAAATTGTTACAAAGCTCTATAAAAGTATTACTTACTTGAGAAATATTTACTAGACAAATGATTTTTTGAAATAAATCTACGTACCTGATACGTAACAGTAATTCATGAAAATTATACGCTAAATATTATATATACGCGATAAAACGTTGATTTCACGAAAATACATGGCTTATCGTTCTTTCTTCAATTTCATCGCCAATTTTCCTAACAACGATACCTTATGAAATTATTATTATTATCGCTACGATAAACGCGGCAGGTAAACGTAGACTACGTGTGCAAAAGAATAGACCGACTTTTTTTTATTTTACGCGTGTCACGTGCTGCAGGTTCGTTGAACGCCACCATTGACGAGTCGACGTTCTTTATAATAACATCGACTGTGCTCTTCCCGTCCATCGTGGGGACGTTCTTCGCCTTTCATCCCGATCTATACGATCACCAAAGTGACAAGAGTGTCGCCATTGTCGTCCGCTGTATCGGCTCTTATCACAGTGAGCAGAGGTTAAGAAACTATCGGAGAAGACTGTTTCCTCCTTTCCATCGATCGATTCGTTGGACACGAACGACGACCACGACGATCGCGTGGCCCGCGAGGAAACGAGAAATGTCGTGGAACAGCTCGCAGAAAGAGGAGATGGACAAACATTGGCGAATCGAATAGACAGATAAGATTCTTTGGAAAGTCGAGCGACGCCGCGACGCCACGTCTCCTAGGAGTGAGATGTAAAACTGTTGCGACGTGGAATGCGAGTAAGATGATCGGAACGAAGTTTGAAGATTACAGGAGAAAATAATAGTAGTTCGTTTGGAATCAAAAATCGAGATTTTGATATCGCTGAGATTTTGCTACTTTTGAGCTTAAGTTGTCAAACAGTGATATATTGAGTTGGCAACTAAGTGATCGCGGATTTTGTCAGTACCATCTAATCCTACACAAAGAATCCTATATTTGATAACTAATTTCTTCAATGAAGAAATGATTAGAGTTTGAACCGTAGACCAAACCTTGTTCTCGTATTTACGCTTCTTTTTATTTGCTAAAGTTAGAGCTTTTCGAAAAATTCCGAAAATTCCATGTTATGAGAAAGAAGAATATAAAATATCGATCACGAGGTCTGATCTCGAAATCACCGATATTTGTTAACTTCTCCAATAACCGAACAATCGAAACTCGAAGCAGGCAACGAAACTATACTTCCTCGAAATTTACGATTCAATCTCTTCGAATATCTATCGTTCTTAAAAATTCGCCTGCAAATCTGTTGTAAAGAAAAAAAATATTAATACGCTGTGGCCGTGTATGTTGAATAAAATCCGTGAAGTTTGAAAGATTTCCAACTACTGAAAGATTTTCTTTTCGAGATTACTTGCTCTTCCATCGTATGACGATTCTTTTCATCGAGACTTGCGCATTTCTCCGCGCGCGTTACATAGCCAGATGCAATTGAACCGTTTCCATCGTTGATTCGAGATTAGATACAGTCTGCATATTCTGGCTGATGTATGTCATCGCCAGGTCATAAATGGTAGGAATAGCGTGACTCAAGGCTACTAATTCGCGAAAGAAACCCGGCCACGTTGAGTCACTGTTTGCTTCGCGACTTGCTCTGTCACCGCCGAGCTTTTTAATCCGCGGTAAGAATTTCCGAAATAAACTGTGGTGCAAGTGTAGAGGATTGACAGAACAGAAACGAGAGATTGCTGTTGCAACCCGTCAAATATATTTGAAATAAATTAAATAAATTAAATATAGACAATGTCCAAAGCCGCTCGTACGAACGTATTCGCTAAAGACAGTGTATGATCACTCGCAGTTAACTCGATAACTCGTATAACTCGTGAAACTCGTATTATAACTGTTAATAACTGACTCGCCCGTGATCGCGTCCGTTTATTTCTACTGGTCGGGGGAGAGTCGGAAAATTCAGATCCGTCTTTGTTCGACGGTTGCACGTAGCGGCGACATGGTTTTGCCCGGAGTTTGTTTATTCTTACATTACGTGTATCCTATCGATCTTGATACTCCGAGGCAAAACAACAACATGATTTCAATTGTCCTCTGACTCATGTGCCGCTACAAGACTTTCAAGAATTCGTAGACTTTATTCGAGAGTTACCTAAGCGAAGATTACCTGGACAACGTATAGAATCGGCAAATGGCCCTAACAAAGCGTTTCTTTCCGAATTAGGACGAATGATCGATCGGTGCTGTGTCAACCCTAAAAACCCAGACGAGATATCAATCTTCCACCACCGATACATCCTTTTCTCGAAATCCTGTTTTTCTCGTTTGCTCGACGGAGCTTTTAGCACGGCCCATAATAACATTTAACGATATTTTTGCAGATGAAAAAGCAACAGGGCACACTTTCGTCGGAAAATATTTGTCGAACACGGTCGAATTTCTTCCTCGCGCGTTTCGGCGCACGCGAACGAGCTGGAACGCGCGATCCTCGTAGATGATGCGCGCGATGTGTACACGCAACGAAGACACAAAGGTATCATCCATCAAGCTGTCTGTGGAATTCGTCCTGCTGCTTGTACACATACGTGTATGTACGTGTGATTGTGTGTGTACGTGCACGTCTATCCACGTTCCATATAACATTCGGTACGTGGTATTCGCGTAACTCGTGTTTCCTCGTGTCCTATGCACACGGGCCGAGGCATCGATCGATGTGCAGGAGGAGATCCTGTCGTTTTGCCCTCCTGTCACCGGTCCTGGATATCGAATCACTGCTGAATAAAGTTGACAAGCCGGCAAGGCGTCCCTTCGTATTGTACGTTCGATGCAATCGCGATTCATACGAGATGGAAAGAAATTCTTTGGAAATGACAGTGATTTTATATTTGTTCTGTTATAGCAGTGGATCAATTTTGGCCATGAGTTTACTTTCGATCGTTTTTTCTTTTTTTTTTTACAGTGTTATATTCGTTTAGAGGTGGTGGATACGAAGTGGACAGTTTGATGGTCGAACGTAGCGTATTTCAGAAAGCAGCAACTTCTTTTCGAAGAATTATTTAAGAAGAATTACGATTTTTGAAATGCCGTTTTTATTCGATTTTATATTCCGTAACAAATGTTATCTTCTTGAAAAGAAACAAATTTCGGGCAATGCTCAGAAAAATGAAAAGTTTTCGACGGTCTTTCGAATCGTAGTCGCGTGTCTGTCACAAAGATGTTCGATACATTTTCTAACTATCGTTCCTTCACTCGACCTTTTCAATTAATAGTAAGAGTAATTGTTCAATGATAATTGTCTTACCTGCTAAATTTCCACCGAAGAAGTAGCAGCGGTGGCTGTGGTAAATTTTGCCTCGGGGAAAGCACTAATACATTTGTTCGGAAATTCCACGCGTTTCTATTCTATTTCCTTTAACACCCGATAGGAATCCTCTGCACACACGCGACAGACGTGGCAACACCTGCGGAATACTCATGGTATCCCGTCGATATTGACCCTGCTTAATGCGTCGCGTTACACCCAGCAAGCTCTCAGTCGGAATTTGAAATTGTAATATCGAAGCCTTACATCGCGAAATATCATATCGCCCAGTCGGATAAATGATATTCATACCGACCGCATAAATGAATACATTGCCGGCGATGGATTTCATGCAATAATTCCCAATCGTGAAAACGTCTTCTCCTCGTGTATATTAAGCTCTCTTGCTCCTCCAATCTCTATAAAAATTCTCGTGCAACGCACGGAAAAACCTCGAAAATTGTTCGCTAAATATTTGCGAAAATTTCGTAGCGATAACTATGAAATATGCACGAGGAACGATCGTAGATTTTTAGATAAGACAGTAAGCGAAACATTGATTTATCAATGATTAACGCTTCACGAATGAAGCATATTTTTGCAGCTTGTAACTTTTATATCGGGTTGGCAACTAAATGATTGCGGATTTTTTCACTAACCAACCCAATATGGGCGATATGCGACCAACGATTCAAACACTTTCAGATTTGCAAATGACGATTCGTTATTGCTGTGTTATTTATAAATAGTGTTATGTACTAAGACGAGTTTCATTCCTTTAATGGATATAATGGCGATAAAATGACGGTAAAATTTGATAATATGTGTATAGTATTTATTTGGATCTGAGTAATTCATAGGATCAGAATACACTGATCCTTTTCGTTATCTATGATTTTTCATTCAGATAATTGAAATTCTTATGCAAATATATTTGTAATGATTGAAAATGAGAAACAGTTTGGGAAGAAAAATAGTACTTGATACTATGTGTAAACGTCCACTAAGGAAAGATCGGTGAATATTCAATTATTAACAATGTGCAACGTATATGGTTGGATCTTCGTTTTGGAGATTTTCTTTTATATTTTTCAAACGCATACGACTTTTCTATTCCATATTAAAGCAGTTGTAAACATTCTAAATAGAATAAAATGAAAGCTTTTTCTTTCCAATCTGCGCAAATATTTCTACAGTCCTTTGCCAAACAATTGCCTGAAAACCATCGAAAAATCCAGTTTCCCCATACACGAGTTTCGTTTCAAACGTTCACACTTCCAGTTCCATTCTAGCCAGCGACAGTTTGACATACTTTTCACTTGGAAAATCCCTCTCCAAATACGATATGTCCACTGGCAAACCCGCCCCGTCTCGCTCTAGGGTTAACTAACAGTCGGACCGGCAGAAAGGAAAAACCATGAACGAGATAGGTTGGAAATCGTTTCATCGGGAACGCGATTTCGCAATCGTAGATAAAGAAAGAAGGCGAGAAAGAGAAATGGCAGGAAGAATGGAAAGGAGGAAGCGAGAGGAACGATGACGGTGGATCGAAGATACGAGGCAGAACGAGACGAGGTCCCGGCGATGAGGCACGTAGAAGAAAACGAACCCCGGCAAAGAAATAGTCGGTGGCTTTTTACTTTCTCCCGCGGGAACGGAGAGGGTAAAAGGCAAAGCTACGAAAAGCCGGGCTTTATTGCCTACGAGGGCAGGATCCTCGTGCACAGGATAGAAGATTGTTTAGATCCCTAGACCCCGTATCGTGGAGGAAGCTGCGGGGCCTATCTAGTATCGTATACCGCTCTCTCCCCACGGATTATGGTCGTGAAACGTTTCACGTCGTCCATTTTCCTGGCTCGTAACGCGACGCTTATTGTAAACTTGCACGGGATCCTACAAAGTCCTCCGACGGCGTTTTGTCGTACTTAGGGGGATCCTTCCTGAAATGATCTGTCCCGAGATTCCTTCGGCCACGTTTTATCTCCTTTTATGCGGTTACTCCGTCGAATATTAGACGATGGTCGATTTTCTAGCCGCACACGCTTCCGGTTTTTCCCAGACGGAGATACCAACGTACGTAGGCAATCGTTCGGGGACATCGATAGAGCAGTGAAACTCTAAAATCCGCTTATCGTTCGTGAACATAGGCTTTTTTCCATTTCTTCCTTTGTTCTTTATTCGAAGGTCATAAGGGGAGGAAATACGATGAAGCACGCTTCTTAGTTCGATGTCACTTTCGCGACCGGAAATGAACATTTATATATCGTCACGTTTATGTGACTATGATTCGATGTTGGTTAAAAAATTAACTGAAAAGTGCAGGTGCTTACTCGTAGCTCTTACAGTTCCTGTAGCGGCACTCGACAGCAAAATTTTCCAACGGTTTCTGTCCCGTGGCTTGCTACACAAAGACTCTATCCTTGGCCGGACGAGGTCCGGACGACGGCAGTGCTGTGGTTAGCGTAATTGGTTACGAACGTTTCACACCCAGGTTCGAATCCCGACACTCATAGCTCTGTTTTTCACGATTCCTAAATGAGAAGAAGAGAGCGGTCCCGATGGTTGGAAGAAAATGCCCCGACTCGGATGAAGACAAAAATCTTATACACCAGCAGTAGCACTATCACGGACCTATCCATCTCATTGCTATTCTGTGTTGTGTTCTAAACAGTCAGAAATAGCGACGGAACGGTAGAATTGAACGGCGTAATTCCTTCCATATTCGATCCATCGATGAACAAATGACCCTTTAAACGTCGAACAGAACGTTCGACGAGACATCGGTCGAAGCATCGTCGTTTGTCATCGAGAACGCTCGCGTCAGCAGGATTTATCATCGAAATAGGATGCTTCGATCATCCCCTTCAACGGGGTTGTCATTAGAAACTCGAGAAATTTCCACCATTCTATCTACGTACTGCTCAAAATCCCGAATTCATCCATTTTCCGACAAAGACACCGGAGAATCTTCCTTTCGTTCTGGCAGAACGCGCGAAGAATTATCGCGCGTGAAGTAGAAGCAGACACGTAGCCGGGTCGGACGAATGGACTTTTTTAATTTATCGCTCGTAGGAGCAGATTATCGCTGATTACGCTTGTGCGAGAAAGGAAGTTCGGGATGGAAACGACAGAGGGAAGGAAGAAAGTCACGAGGAAAGGGTGGCAGCAGGGATGAACGAGGAAGGAAGACGTTCGCGCGATTTATCAATTTCACGGGGACAAGGGAACTTTTTAAATTACATGGCGTTGATCGGCCTCGTCTTTCTCTCATTTCCCCAATCTATCTTCCCCGTCTGGCTACCCCTCGCCAGGACAGCTTCCTCGGCTTCTCGGCCGGCCAATCTGTTCGTCGTCGCGATACTTATTGCGCATCGAGCGATAAGCAAGCTCTGCCTGCACAGTGCACAGTCGCTTAATCCGATTTGTTTCTTTCGTTTCGACACCTTGGCGACGCGTATATATGTGCGCCGAGTTAAATAAACGTCGTGGAACAGCGTGCCAGCAAGCGAACGTTTCTTGAATTACAAAGATACATCGGTCTTGCCTTTCTTCTGTATCGACTGTTCTTCCAATACTATCGCTTACTTTCACTCTGCTAGGAATTATAGCGACGCAAGTCAGTCTACTATTACAACTACTTTGCATAAAAGTCTCTGCTGGTAGTCTAAACTTACTTCGTGTAGTGTGCTGCGTCTATTTTTGTCGAGAAACTCGGTACATTTTTCAGATCATCATTTAATCAATTACGAAGTTAAAGGCGTGGACGATAGTTTTAACAGTCGAAATTAGATTTCAATTCTCAAAATCTTCGCTTACACGGCGATCGCTATCAGTTTGCTAAACGACAGTCGAAGGTTCCTTCAAGAAAGAAAGACAGCAAACTGATACAGCGACGACATCGTTGAAGCGATTTCGCGCATTCCTTGATCGCCCGATGACAACGTCGCGATGGGGCGTCGGGACGAGCATAAAAGTTGACGAAAAACGACTCGTTGCTGACACGTAGAACGCTTCAACGTGGACAATAAAATCCACGGCCGAGCTCTCGACGAAACGTTTGTGGGATTTCGCGCGAGTACGCTGCGGGTCGGTCATTTCGCGAGCGGATGGCGTCGTTTCGCCGCGAGTTCTCCGCATCATCGTTCGAGGGATCCGTCGTAAAGAAGTTTCCGAACGGCTCGTGCTCGAGACGATGGTTGGCGAAAGCGCTTCCTCGTCGAGTATATACGCGCCACCATTTATCCTGAAAGCCTTTGTTCGATTTAAAGCACTCCTTTTCCGTGTCTGGGCTCGCATAACATCACGTCGAAACGTTTCTTGCCGCAGCTTCGAGCGAGCATATACTTTGCGGCGAACGTTTCTTGAAAATTCCATTTCTCAAATTCTCTACGATTTCGAAACGGTGGTCGGAGTTTATATTCCTGACCTCGCGCGCATGATGGCGGTTAGTTTAAAAATCGATAAGACGATAAATCTGGAGTTATTTTTACAGGAAGTTTTGTTATACTGCATTTTTCGTCCTCTTTTACCTTATCCTTTTCTGGAAGTGCGATAAGGTGGCGACACGAAACAGATTTAGCAAGAGTATGGTTAAACATGCACATTATGTTGGGTTGGCAACTAACTGATTGCGGATTTTGTCATTAGGTGGTATTGACAAAATCCGCAATCGCTTAGTTGCTATTCCAGTACGTTTACTTGTCACGATTTGGTCTGTGAGACGTTCGGATTCGATGATTAAATTTTCTATATCTTGTGTGCACAGTAGGGAACGAGGTCAATTACTGCTGACTCGTGACGAAGTTACAGTATCCGTGGAAACGCGAAGGAACGGGAATATCAGGACTTTAGTATCTCTTCGTCCTCGTTGTGTTCTGCAGAGCGATAGAACCGTTAGTAACCGGTAAAGTGTTAAGATGTACAATTCTCAACAATTTCAAGCAATTTAAACACTGTATGGGAACAATTTAAGAACACAGTGGAAGATAACAAAATAAATATTGTGTACGTTTGAATTTCTCATAAATACTTAAAAATCAGCGGTCTGATAATCACGTAGCAAAAGCTTGCGTTTCCCCTTTTCGATGATGTTTAAAAGTTGGAGAAGTTCAAACGTTCCGATGAACGATGGGGTGAAAAGTGAGAGAATGTTGTGAAAAAAGCGCGATAAAAGTAGGAAATCTGGAGCGAACCCTTTACGAGGGTTGAGTTCGGTTTGGAGACAATCATTTCGAACTCGTTCCGTACACCTGTGCTTGGTACATCTCGCTGCGGACCAGTTTCTTCCCTTCGTATTTATACGGGATCGTAAAACGAAATGGTTTGAGAGAATTTAACGAATTCCGGAATTCTTATATTTCGTTTTATTACACCATTTAGCAGCACACTGGTAATGGTGTCTTTAGGGCTGGGTTAAAGTTATATCCCTGCGTTCTTCATAGCCTTCTGTCCCTTTATCGCCATTACTTGATAGACCGGATTAATTTGGGGATTGAACTACAACGTTCGCGTAAAAAACGGATAAAAATATACGTACAAGTTTTATTGGTCAGCTATCTTCGCCATTATAGACAGACGAGATTGTGAGAAAGTTTCGAATGAAAATAAAGGTAAAGAAAGAATTATATCGAAATAATTGTCAGATACATCGATGTAAAATGACACGACAACGCAGAACTCAGCTACACCTTCCACAAATTCCTACTTTCGCGAGCCTCGGCATTTTTCGATATCGAAACGCGACGATTGTGTCACGTCAACTTGAGACTTCGACTATAAAAGAAAAGAAGGATGAGCCGTAACCCAACTATTAACTTTCTTTTATCGAACTTTATTATAAATACAATGATTATAATGATTTTACAGAAGTAGAATGATACTGAATCAGAGAAAGAACAAGAACTGATCAAGAACTTCTCGAGCTGGCTGAAGTCTCAGCTTACATGCGTTTTTGTTTGGGAATGTTGAGGGGCTCGGTGTAGGTTATGATATGCAAAAGAGTTCGAAGGTCGGGGGTCGATGTTTTATCAATGATGTAGATTAAGGTGTGTCATAGGCTCGGTGTAGGCTATGATGATAAGGTGGTGATGTGTGCAAAAGAGACCGAAGCTGGGGGGTCGATGTCTTATCTCTGGTGTAGATTAAGATGTGGTTGTTATCACAATTGCATCGTTCGTTTCTCTTCGCACGTTATAGATCGCAAGCTTGTCCAGAGGCCTGATTTTTCTACGCCGATGAAAAACGTTTCCCTCTGCTCTCGTTGTGTCCGTCGTCGCAAAGTTTCGTCCGAGTATCCGACAAAGTGCATTGCTACGTACCTCTACGTAACACACGCGCATCTTCGATGGAATCGATGTAAAAGCGTGTTTCCATTTTTGGAATATCAGAGACTATGAGGTTGAACGTAATCGAACCAGAGCAAGAGTTATGTTAGAAAAGCAGAGAACGTACAAGAGCCACGATATATCGATGTCGATTCGCTTTTGAAATTTCTATTCCAGACGCTATTCGCAATTGAATTTAAATTCGCTCTGTTTTACCTCGTCGTGAATTTTTCCTGCTGAGGCGAATGAAAAGAGAGGGAGAGTGGTGCGTTTCGTCCCGGGACTACCGGTGGACTCGTCAGTAAGGCTATGCCCGGTAGTCCCTGCCTTAGACGTAGAGGGAGTCTCGCTAGGTGCGGTATTTATATCAATCGCTCGTATGTTCGACCGCTAGCGAGTTAGACAGACAGACTCGTTGTCGTCGTAGCCCTCTAGTGTTGGCGGTTGGTACCCGCGGATCGCCCGGGAGGTGTTGCGCCGCGTTGATGCCTCGACCTGTCGGCGTCCTGTTGATACCGATCCGCCACACTGCTATACTTTCAGAAAATTTTTTCCTACAAAAAGCAAGTAAGAAACGATTTTTTAACTTTGGTTACGACTTCATACACGTTCGTACACTTTAAAAAGAAAAATGCAGTTTTTAAGCTACACTGTTCGGTAAGTTTCAAACGCCTATCCTTCTTACGTTTAACTTTTCGCCTTCTGACGAAATATCTACAACTTGTGTCTATTAAAAAGATCACCAAAGATTGTAGTTCGTAGAACCATTGATTCGATGTTGATTCAACTTTCGGCAAACTGTACCGTTCGATAAATCGAACTGTCAGATACCCATAAAACGCGTGAACTATAATACGAAGAGTTAGACAAAGCCTGGATATCCTATATCAACGAAAGATGATCGCGTTTAGGCATGATCGACGTAGTCGTGGATTTCAAAGATTTCACTGGCAAATTGCAGGACTTCCGGCGAATTCGGCAAAGCATAATCGGGGCTGGCGGTTTCGGTGATCCTGGAAACCAACGACTGGTCACGTTCCGCATCGGCGAATATACAAGCGTACTGGCCAGGACAAATACAATGGATTATAGCAACTGATATTGAAATAAACATTTAGCCACGCGATTTCCATCGCTCCATCGTTCCATCTCGATCTAAGATTCTACTCGATATTATTTTCTAAAAACGAAGCTGAAGAAACGTAACTCGAGTAATTTACGAGCAAAGCGCTAATTGAAACAAGGGACGATGTAAATCTCCATTTAAAAAGAAATAACGATAATTCTCGGCGACAAACTATGGAAGTCGTTCGCGTGGAACCAATGGAAAGTCCGAGTCAATTAGATAACACGGCGTAAGTAATTAATTCCGAAGAGGAAACTGGCCGGGATCTGTATGAAACTTCGCGGAAACGAATGGAAGAAGCTCGACGAGAATCGGGGACGGTTCGATGGAATCGGGACGACCCGAGTTCGATTAAAATCTCTTCTGAGCAAAAATTCAACAACCATCAGCCGGCAAATTGTTTCATGCTGCGACCGTGCAACGAATAAGGATCCCCAAGGGAATATCAAAGAAATCCTTCTTTCAATCTAATTAACCGATGCTTTTGTTAATCAACAGCGTTCCAGCGCTTCTCTTCTGTTCGCTCGAAATATGCCACGACGTGATATATCGATCGCGCTTTAATAATTTTAATCGCATCAGCATCGTCGCTGACAACGCGATACAATGCAATTTTCAATTTCGAGAGAAATTGACTTGCTCTGTTTCATTTTCGCAGGTACATTAGGTTGTCCGAAAAGTTTCTTTCGCTTCATAAGGTGATGACAGGTGAACAACAATTTCTGTGTTATATTATTTTATTGAATTAGGTATGATTCATGTCGCTATATTTCTACTATTACGTTCGTGCATAATTCGATAAACTAATAAACGAATAAAAATTCGATAAATAAAAGAAAAAACACTGTGCGTCTATTATTTTCTTATAAAATGAAAGAAACTTTTCGGACAATCTAATAGAGCGGCATAAGAATTGCCACAGCTGTAGAAATTGAATATTTACGTATAGCAATAGGCGAGATCGATCGAAGCGAGAGGAACCTGTGCACAGAATCAGAGATTTGGCATGAATTTTTTAAGCGGTTGATCGAGATTCGAACGATAGGCCTGCGAACAAGAAGTGGGATTATAGTCTTTAAATCGACATATGGCTATCGGAATAACCTACTACGTTTCGACTGAACGTGATCGGGTATATTCTGCACTGTTCTCTTTCAAGCGATTGCAAGAGCGAATCACATTCGACAAAATTATTAGACGTTGCCTGAATATTCGAAGAATTTTATCGCAGTTTCAAATATCGCGGCAGCGTTGGATGATATCGGTCGAGCCTCGAAAAATACACAGCTACTCAAAATTCGAGGAAATTGATTAGAGTCACGTAAAAATTGGCAAACAATACGCGAGAAACCCAGCTACAATTAAAACTCAAAAATCTAGTTGACATCGTCCAGAACGTAAGAGACATAGACAAAGAAGAATCGCTAGATCACTGAAACTCCGAAAAAGATCGAAATTTATAGCTTTTCCTACTTTACCTAATTCGACTTGTCAACCGACTCTCAACAACTCGTCAACTTCGAGCTTTGAAAACCTATCGAACGTGCTTATGATTTCACGCGTCTTAATAAACATATAAATATATTCAAAGTCGCTTAAACACACACATACATTGTTTTACTTTTGCCAAGCAAAGGAACGTGGACACCTGTGTGAAAAGTGTCGTCGGTATTCTTTGTGGCGAATGGGGTGCTAAGTATGGAAAGATTAAAGGCAGAGCAGCAGCTGTTATGGCGCTCGAGGGGATGGGATTGGGTAGGCTGGAGAGGATCGTGGAACGAGAGAAAAAAAGAGTACGCGAAGAAAAATTGGCTGCAGGTAACGGGATTAAGAGTGCTACTGTACACCCGTTGCGGGATCATCCCGCAAGAAACTTTGCACTTGGCAACTTTTAATGCCCCGCCGCAAAATCCTATCCCGGCCTGCTGCCCCTTCCTGTCTCTCTTTTAGCGTTTCGCCGCTGCTCGCTTTCTTTACGCATACTTGCTGGCCTGTACAGGGGCTTAGATAGAAACGATTCTGCCAGCAAACTTTACACGTCGAGAGCAACTTGATCCTCTACCTTGGCCAAGCGGAAGGAATATTTTTTGCACGTCGATGCGTCTTGCTCTTCCTATCGACTTAACCGTTCGTGATTCTTCAAGTATCATACTTGGTAAATTCTTTAGGATCCTACCAAGAGACGATGTATTTCTCAGACGCGGCTTCTTAATACGAAATACGCTTTCTGAAGACGATTGAAGATTACACGGAAATATATTAGGTCGTCCGAAAAGTTTCATTCGTTTTATAAGGAAATAATGAATGCACAACATTTTCCGTTTTATATTATTTTATCGAATTACGCGTGATCCACAACGTTCGACAGATTAGGTTTCATGTTTGTATAAAGATGCGTCGTTGTAAAAGACGTGTCTGTAAAAGAAAAACACTTTTCGGACAACCTAATATATATATAATAATAATATATACAATTAATATATATATATAACTAATATATATATATACATAATTTTATCATTAAAAATTTTACCATTTAAGGAGTTCTGCATGGAAGGAAATAAATGGTAATCTGAAGGCGCAAGGTCAGGACTATATGGTGGATGTGACAACACATCCCAACCTAGTTCCAATAATTTTTTTAGCAATTTTTTAGCATAAGAAATGTCTAAGTGTACGTTAAAAATACATGATCTAAAAACGTATTTATAAAAAATGTAAGTAACGAGAGCTTCGTTAACTTCATCGCGATTCGCGAAATTTTAATATGGTTCCCATCACGAAGTGCTTCTTTATTTCTATTAAAAACGGTCGGATGGAATTTATTCGATGCTTTCTCGGTTGCGCTTGTAATATCGCAGTTCATAAAGAAGCCAGATTCATGACGGTGATCAGACCACAAGCGGTGCAACGCGATGTAAAGGCGAAAAAGACCCAGCCACTTGAACGCGGTGGAAACTTTTCGCCACGCGTGTCCATAATCCATTTCACGCAAACAAGTCGTCGGAAAGTGAAAAGTTCA
The DNA here is from genome assembly GCF_011952205.1 of Bombus bifarius. NCBI lineage: Eukaryota > Metazoa > Arthropoda > Insecta > Hymenoptera > Apidae > Bombus > Bombus bifarius. The sequence goes on from NW_022884544.1 coordinate 166,679, forward strand.
ACTTCCACGCGTGTTTATAATCCAAACGTATTTACGTTTTAGTATGTTTTGATCTAATAAAAAATAAGAAAACAAAATGGCACGTGTACAGAATAATATGAACCGCTTACTTAACTCGTTTAACAAAGCTGACCAATGTAACCGAATGATCAGATATCTATGAACCACGATCGAATATTTCGCATGGCCTTTAATCTATCAGCAATTTGTATAACATTCTATAAAAATAAGTAAATTCTATGGAATTCAAACTACCCACCAACCGACATATTTAATTTTGCTTTGGTTTACCGGTAACAATTGTATTAAATAGATTAGATCACGAGAGAAGAACGGTAATTCAGGACATAGAAAATCGGTTATCGATTTTCCAGATAAAATTTGTAGTAGATTTATTATTAATTGTTATTGTATATAATGTAGTATCTTTAGTACAATTAGTTTATTTACAATAAATGGATAACACAGATGATTAAACAGGAAACGATGGTTGTTTAACTTGAACTAATCACAATAACGTATCATAATTAAGACAACTAGATAGTTAATTTGCAACTCTCTTCGCCACGGATCCAACGCTCTCTCGACAACGCTAGCAACACTCTCTCGACAACGCAATTCGCACTCTCTGACTTCTCAACTCGCAATGAATGTTAATTCGTTTATCTCCCTTAGCAACCCCTTGTCTTTTGTCTTAGCCTCATGTCTTTTGTCTTAGCCCCATCACGCACATGTCTCGCAACCGCTTGTTTATGATTTAAATTATTCGCAAAGTAAACTCGATTTTCCAGAATCAATCGTCTTATTTACCCCAAGGATTTACGTTATTACATATATATATATAAACTTAATTTCGTACGTTTACCTAAACTTATAACCTAGCATTATGTAATTAAACCAATATTTTACGATCGTATCTACGTTTATATACTAAAAATGATACAGACTGGTATTGCTTATCTAGTTGTGAACAATTTCTCTAAAAATTCCTCTCTCACATAACCGCGTACCAAGGAGATCAAACGCAATCTCCAAGACGAAATTTTCTAAGAAATTACGTCGGAACTGCAGACACGAAACCAAGCTATACCTGTACGGGTTGCCCGTCGGTGCATCTCGTAACTCGCATTAAAGCCGATATCATTATCGTCGTTATCGCGATCCCTGCCATCCAATCTTGCCGGAGTATCGTTTCCGTGGCGGTCGCCAGGCCACCCTCCGGTTCCCAGGGGACGATAACACAAGGCCGCCACGATGTTCGTAAATTCCAACGTACAAATCCTCGGCAACAATCTCGTATTCGGAGTTTCTTGCCACGGTATAACGCAGCAGCGTATAAAATGTAAATGCCAGGAATGAAAGAGGCGGCGTCGTGCCACCAACCACCACCATCACAGCCGCCTCCGGCGTCCACCGCTGTATTAAACATTTATTCGCGTTTGTCCCGGCATTAACGCGCCATACAGGCTATCCCAGCGATCGTAGGACAATCAGCAACAGCATAACGCTGCGTTACAACAATACGAGAAACAAATCGAAGATATATTTCGAATAAACTCCGCTCATACTATGTTTCGTTAACGTGAAAGTGGAATTTGTCAACGTGTCGAGTATACTTGAACCTGGCTGAAGAAAAGTCGACCCTCGAGGAAGCGACAACTTTCACGAAACACAAAAAGAAAAGAAAAAGAACACGCAAACATGCAACGCATAACACAATTGATCCTGAACAACGAAAAGCGTGACATCGATCGACGTCCGTGTGAAACCTTAAAATCTAAAGTACGTTCAAACTTCACATGTTTTCTTGAAAACGAAGCCATAAACAGAAAGATCGTAATATACATTTCCGTTCATTTTCCCATACAGAAACGGAGAACCATCTCCCGTCGATGGTTTACTCGTGGCCAGTACTCGTAATTAGTCAAGTTCGTATGAAACAAATTTTCAAATTCGATTTTCTCCAAAACGAAGTTCCGAGTCAAAGGAATGTTATTTTATATTTCCGATTTACTTTTTCATGTAGAATCTCCACCTACTCGATCGCATCGTAATTACCGTTCACGATCCACGTTCGGCCAACGAGGATACATCGTGGTTCGCGCGCAAGACGAACATCGCGAGGAGACGTGGCGTTTCGCGAAATAAATTCGCGACGATCGCGTACCCACCGGATATCGGCCGTATTTCATCCAGGTAGACCATCCTAATGCACGGTATAGAGCGTTCTCTCTCCGGATAAAGGAACCGCGAAAACGTTTCCTCGTGGGTATTAGCGTCATCCCTTTGCCGAAGATTGATGGAGCCATCCTGACAGGATTCTTCTTCCTTCGCCTGCCTCCCTTTCTCCGCGCCTCTAAGTACCACCATATCCCTCTCTAAGTATCGTTCCAAGTGAACTGCATAAAAAAGATCAGCCTTCCTGTCTCGACCCTGTGTACGCCACACCTTCCCCCGTCTCGTAAATGGTTATAAGTCATGTCGATGTTTATCACGCGACCACCTAGCATCGAGAAAAGAAAAGGAAACGGTGGTATTAAGCAAGTTTCTGCCGTTTTCCTTATTTTTCTTCTTTCATGCAGAGGTATTCAGAAAAGAACAGTTAGAGAAACAGTTTTTGAGGGATGTAGCAGGAGGTTGGTGAACTTGACTCCTAAGGATGTACAAGCAATTGGTCAATTACAGTTTCTTAACATTTCTTCTTAATTCTGATGGCAGAGCACGTTCTGACTAAACGTGTGATTTTTCAGAAATTAGTTTCCTCTGTGACGTAGATTTCAAACTGATAGAATTTTTATAGTTTCATATACGTGGTATGGACAATACCACCTAATGACAAAATCCGCAATCACTTAGTTACCAATCCAATACATTGAGACAAATGAAACGTGAAGAATATTTGAACACCAAGTATTGTAAGAATCGCGAGGATTTTTAGAGTTCTGCGAGAGAATGTGTATTTTTAGTCGGATCTTTAGAAAGTAAATCCATTCGGCTGTAATTTACTTTATACATAACAGTGACGAAGACTATCATTGGTTAGCACGTTGCACGTGCCTCGAATCGAGTTACTCGAACACTCGACTACGATGCGTTTCGAGTTTCGCAATTTCGCATGCACGGGAACGTCGAAAAAGAGAAACGAGAAGAGAGCGATAGCGTCGACGGTTGGACTTTTAGCAAACATGCCAGGTTTCTCTGGTGCGCTTTTTTTCGGCCGCGCGCTTGACGACTTTATAAAAAATTGAATTTATGAAAGCGTTGCGTAGGCGTCCAGCACCGCCAGAAAAATTTATAATTTGTTTGATCAAGTTCGCGCATCGCCCCAACCGTTTGGTACAATGTTCCCTCCTGGGATGATATGTATTCCGTTTCCATGGAACCATCGCGAAATAACGTTGCTCGTTCGGCGTAAAGTAACTCGCCAAAGTATTCCGTCACTTATCGTAGGAAACTTTTACGAATATATTACGTATGTTGCACGAAACCTTCTGAAATTTCGCTAACACTGTAACACGATACACGGCCAGCATAATTACAAAATTACAAAACAAATCCGAGGTAAAAGATATTTAACGTAAATATACATTTCATAAATGGTACAAAAATATTTTCCGGTAGCACGAATGACCTAAATAAATAAATAAATACATAAATTGAAGTCGAAAATAATCTAGATAGAATCTTGTTAAATATATCCAAGCTTATTAACGTATTCGATACTGCACGTAAACAAATTATTAAACGATAAATGCGCTTGTCTTTAACGACAAAAATCAGGAAAATATGTTCCCGCTATCGATAATTGATAGGAAATATTTTTCTCGCAGTGGTAAGAAAATTCAGACTCGGAACGATTAAACTTTGACTGCCACGGTTTCTCCTGTGACGACACGAAGGTCATCGGTGATTGGAACGCTTGAACTTTTGTACAATTGTAGAAATTGAATGAAAATTGACAAGGCTTTTTGAATATAACCGATAAACAAAAGATACTTTGAAATAAAAAGTGCCCTATTGAACAATTCAACATTTTTATTAAAACATCAATAAAAATAAAAATAAAAACAATTGTTTTAAAAGCGCATTGGTGTTATGATGGAAAAATGAAAATAAATATATCGCAACATTCGTTTACAATTTCGGTTTTGTTTTAAGCTTTTTCGATGTAATCGTTACAGTGTGTTAATGAAATTTCAGAATGTTTCGTACAACACGTGTGATATATTCATAAAAATTTGGTATAACGGACATTCAAATACTTTCAACAGTCTCGTCTATACGCCAATGAACGTATTTATATGCGATAGCATTCGCGACTAGCTCGTTTCTATAAATATACGAAGATTTCCGCGAGTTCGCCGCGCGTATTTATGACGCGAACGTAGCTGGGTTTCCGAGCGAATCGTCTCGAAAGCGGCAATACTTTCGCCAACCTTTCCTGACAACTCGTGGAAAGTAGATTCGCCGTCACGCGGGGCTTACTAAATTTTTCTCCCCATCTCTTACGTGCGATTCTTTTAAACCAAACGTGGAAGAAAAATATAGCTGCAATATATTACAACTTTGGATCACATGGTTTCGTGTGTGAAAAATTTCCAGTCAACCGTACGCTGATTTCGTATCAGTCGATTCAAAGTGCCTGTATCGGTTACAACGAAACAATAAAAATATCGTAGGAAAATAATAAGATAAAACAATAAAAATATCGTAGGAAACTAATAAGACTAAATTACTGCTCAAATAATAAAAAAGGGCGTCGGCGACAAAAAAACGATTAATCGGCTATCGATCGGGAAAGTGTTAAGTATAGGATTCTACACAATCCCGTACGTCGTAAACACGAAGAAAATTGAATCGCTGGAAGTAACAAAACGTAAGTGTCAGCATAACTCTCGATAAGGTTAAACCTTGAAATTACAACATAGAAATTCGGATTTAAGTATTTTTATTATAATCTGCTTGGAATCCCGCCATCACGGAATTAAAAAGTGTTACACTTGCACATTACCGTGCCATTAAAGGGCTAATAAAGTTTCCTTGAAAACACCATGCGAAATAAGAATTTTGATCAACCGTACATTACCATAGCTACATTATACCATTATGCAAATTTTCAATTAAAATTCGATATTCCTAACTCCTCCATTACCGAAGGATCAACGGAAGACGGAAAGGAAAGCAGATATACGGTTGTACAAAGGAAACGAGACTGTCCAGGTCGAAACAGAAACCTACGTAATACTTTTGTTAACGTAATACCTCCTTCGATATTCCGTTGAGAAGACACTCTGCTCTGCTCTTGCTCGTGTTTCTCGTCGCCTACAGGAATAACGCTCGTCATTCGGGGTTACACGAGATATAAAGCTACCCTCGACGAGAACGTTTAATTAGATCGGAGTAGTGTCTTCCCTCGAATGAAAGGGAATTTAATTCTCCAAGTGCGACGCGGAGTATCGATAAGCTAATCGGTGGAGCTGGCGAACAGGTGCGTATCGATGACATAAACCACCCTCGAGCAACCGGAAGGCAAATGGGTTAATGAGCTTTCCTGGAAACGATGATGGAACAACGGTGCTGTTCACACTTCTGACTATATCAAGCTCTGCACTGGCTCAATAAAATACTTTAACACTTCCCATGAAAAATTTTTACTTTTGTACATTGTCACCTTTTTATTATTACATTTCCATTTGGAAATTAACATGGAAATGTTTCCAGAAGTCAGAAGATATTTATGATAGATATATGTTTAGCAAAAAATTAGCATACAGCATAAACAGCCAATCTGGAGCGATGGATCTGTTAAATATGATCCCATTGAATATCGAGAATTGTTAATTAATACGATCGATTGCTCGGACACTTTCGTCGTCTGTAGGAAATGTACGCTTCTATTGAGCATCTTGCAGTTTCTATATAAGTTTCCAGGTTTGTTTCAAATCTAATTAACACGAGAATAACGACAGTCGAGTCTCGTGATGGTAGTATGAAAATTTCAAAACGTTTCGTATGCACATACACACACACAACGAATGTTGGAATATTTCCGTGAGTCCATATATCACTCTGAAATCTGCCTTGACCACGATTCTATCCTATTCTGGGACGTTTTTATCCACTTGATCCTGTACCCGAGTTCGACTGTGAATTCCGCGAGGCTGGATCTGCACAAGCTCTGTTTGTCCGGAAGTTCCGGCTGGGACGAGGGGCTTCGTTTAACCTCGATTCGTCTATCGAGCTACCATCCTCGTCGATTAAATTCGTCGAGCAAACAGACAAAGAAGCTGCGCGAGCGGGATGGAAAAGTTGAAAAAATCGGCTTCAAATTTACGCCATAAAGAAACGTGTTACTCTGCTATTTTTTCAGAAAATGCTCTTTCATGCATAGTGAGGAAAGTATCTTGCGTGGAGAGTCCGTTGGTGTAAGAAAAATAATGTTAACAAATTGTACGAGAGTAGCTACGTAACGCGATATGTAAACAGCGATCGGTGAATGAAAGTTAATTCGATTGAATGAACCGGTTTCCCGCAAGAATAAGATTCGAGATAAAGAAAGTGAGCGAAAACGGAGCAGAGAGAGAGAGACAGAGCAGGCAATGGATCGATCGACACGCCGGATGCTTGAAATTTTTCCAGCCGGCGCGACGACGCGCGCGGCTAATCGAGGCGACAGAACAGAAGGAACGCAGCCATCGACGAAGCAATCGAGCGAGTCGGCTTAACCACGGTAGAAACACAAAGTGGTTACCGAATGAAACGACTTTGGGTGTGTGCGTCAGTGGTTGAAGGAGCATCGGGACACGGAAGAAGGAAATCGACGACGAGCAGCAGAGTAGAGGAAGCAGAGAAGGCCAGACGGGCCAGGAATTTATCATTTCGTAGCTAAAGTGCCGTAGTGGCGACAAGGTTGAAATTGTAGTATTTGGGAGTCGAGTGGAGGCTCCAGCGAAGAGGAATAGAGTGGAGGCTTGGAGAATCGCGAGACAGCGACAGAAATACAAGAGTAAGGGAGCAATGGGATGCCTCTGCGAAGATCGTACCTGTCTGTGGCAAAGATGGAGAGAGAAAGATACAGAGGATCGGACGACAGTGGAGAACAAGAAGAGAAAGAGAAAGCAAACGGCGGTGCGGGGGCAAAGAGAACGCGCTCGGCTAGATGACTGTGCCGAGTGAAACAGCTGCAGAGGACTACGGAATTCTATTAGAGGAACGAGGACAGGCCAGGAACAAGCTGCGATCCTAAGCGACGATTCCCCGGTCCCGGTAGCCACTCGTGTCGTCCCGCTTTCGTCTCTGCTCTTCGTATCCGCTTCCGATCTTTCTCTCTGTCACTCTTTGGACATTGCTGACAGTAGCCGGCCGAGCGAAGCGCGCCGGCCAGCCAGTCTGCCTAAACCTCTGCCTACATCACTACCGCACTGCGACAATTTGATAGCTCGATCGGAGGCCCTCCAGTATATCCCAATCTCTCTTGTACCCCCCTTGTCTCTATGTTAGCCCTCTATACTTGCTACCCCTCTGCCCTCTGTGCTACCCTACTCTGTGTTACCTCGACGCCAGCCTCGAATCCCCAACCCCCGTAGTACACCGTCCCAATGAAATCGTTGCCCCTTGCGATCAACCACCGCGAACCCATTAGGGGTCCGTCTGTAGTTAGGGCATACATCGACGGGAAAATTTAGTTGCTCGGTATCCACCATAATTTTGCGATACACCGAAGGAGAAATATATAGCGGAGCTATAGGATGAATTGTTACGGCTGCACCGGGTATCTATGGTCGTTGCCTACTACGCGCTTTCTATACTCTACGCGTTCTACTCTGTTCCGTGCATTCGCGTTGCGCTGTCAAACGTTCGTTACTTTGATCTTAATTTAAGATAGCGCCCATCCGTTGCTATCCGTTCTATTAGAATCGTTCGAGCAGGATAACTAGACCTTGGACTTTCCGTTCGATCGACGTTTGTCTCGAACCGATGTGGACCGATTCGCGTGAAGCTACCACGTACCTCTGTGTCCTCGCATAAAAATGGGATAGGAGAAAGTTGCGGTGGAAAATACGGGGAAGCACGTAGGATATGGAATCCGTAACTGTACAGATCAAAGATATCCACGCATGAGAACCTTCCAATTACGAGTCGCACCCAAGAAGACAGCGTCTTCTTTTCATGCAGCCTGGAATCGAACTGGAGAAAGAGAGAGACCAAATGTACCTATATACCGGAAAGTGGAAGACACGGAGGAAAAAGAAGAAGGAAAAGAAGGAAGAGGAAGAAGAGAGAGAGAGAGAGAGAGACGGAGTGGCCGACGTGGAGGGCGTCAATAACGCTCGCTTCACAAAGGGTCGCGATGGGAGGATAAATCGTGGAAGAGGCGCGACGCCGCAGCCTTTGTCGAAGCAACCACCTCGAGGCAGTGTTCCTTCAGCCACGCCCCGGAAACCTTTGCCTGCCTCGTGTCAATGGAGACGAGGCCTTATTAGGATCGACGGTAATTTGTCGACGGGGAAGTTTGCTGATGAGGATTCCGACTACAAGCTGCAGAGTCTCGAGACCGCCGACAACGTCTTCGTGGAAGCGGATCTCAGCCGTGTGGCGAAGGGTGCAAGATAACCTGGATCTGCCTCCGACCGTCGCGGATTTCGAATGTGCCGCTGATTGGACAATTTCGGCTGTTCGATACAATTTCTCTGCTCGTCGCTTAATTTGTCGCTTGATTCGTCGCTATACATTCGAGCCAGCGAGTTGCCAGCCATCGTTCACCGGTGACAGGCTGATTGGCTACCCTTTCGAAAAATTTTTAGAAATTGCGAACGAAGATACATCGCACGACGCTGGTGAAATTAGGCGATTGAATTGAACGAACGTTCGTTGAATTTTCGCTGCGTTTAGTGTTATAACAATGCAGAATGCAAACTGCATATATCGTGGAATATGTGGAACGTGTCCTCCGAGAATGTTGAATATTTTAGCTATAGAGCAAAGATGGTTTTGCGTGCTTCAACATGATGTACCGTAATATCTACATTTGTAAAATAACGTGTATTTGATGTTTTACCTAGTTGTAAAGTTAAAAGTTGCGTAAATGTCGGGAATGAAAAATGTCGATGTGAGCGAAAAATATTTTTAAAAACTAACAAATGTCTGTTTGGCGAACATCAAACGATTTAAACTTTTCATCAGGATAATATTAACGCTGTCGAAGATTCTATCAATTAAACAAATAATTAATTCCATATAATTAATTCAAACAAAAAATGAGGCAATTTCGAGAATTGTTACAAGTAAAAATTATAAATTAAACATCCGTTTCTTCCGTTATCATTCAAACTTCTTGAGAATACGTTTTACAACACGGTCGAAGAAATTAATAAATAATCGGTGTGAAAACCCAGCGAAAAAGCCGAAAATAGAAACTTCCAGTCACAGAAATGATAAGAAATACTCTGAAGCATCAAAGATGAGGTTCGATCTTCTTGTAACGGGAGTTACGGCCTTCCTCATATTTTAACGGAATGCGGTAACACGGGGAATGGAACGATGCTTCGGCAGCTCGTCGCGGCAAAACTACGTTCCCCGCGTTCAAACCGAAACTTCAGGCAAACTCTGATTGCCGTATGCGGCCCGTACACGCGTTCGTTCGCTCGCGTCTACTCGCATTCGCGGCGTTCCGTGGTAAATTCGTCTGTTCGCAAGGAAATCCTCGAACGAACTTCTGACACGGACAGCCGCAGTCCCGTTTGTCTATTCGCCGCATTTGCATGCATATCCCCGTGTTTTGGCACAGCAGCGACGCGATTCACTGTGGTTGTTAGGTAAACTTTGAATATGTTACAAATACGGCCCATTATACTTAAATTACGTTGCGCATTCTAATGGCCACATTTATACAGCGCCGTCTGACGACTCGGTCGATTCGCACGAGACACGACTGCAGAAACGTAGATAATATTTAATAAACAAACATGTCACACTCGCTCGTTAACTTGCATGGAAGAAAATAAAATACGACAGGAATAATGTGTAGACTAACAAGTGCCTAGCCTCCTACTAACTGTAGCTGCAGCAACTTTCGTTCAAGATAATTTTCACAATTTGTATCTCTTCTACTACCTGTTTCAATCTTTCTGCCCTGTGTCTCTTCGTTGCTACTATTATCGACCACGCTTTAAAATTAAGCTCGGTCGTCTATCCACGGGCAAGGAAAATCTCTTGTTGAAGTAATTACTTCATGAAAAACTCTACATCTTTATTTTTGTATGTCCGTGATCTGGAGACCGTTGTTACGCCGAAAATAGAATTTAGTGAAACCAAAAGTATTCTAAATCAGGAAAGGTCCATATTATTGTGCCCTTGAATATAAATTATGTTTGGGTCTAGAAACAACGGAGCTAATAAATAGATTTTCATTTATGTTTCTTGTAGCCTTTAGCTAAAGCCAGAAGCTTAACTTTTTTGGTAATGTCTTTTGCTACAAATATATGAACGTGCTCCCTATCGATTCTATTGTATTGTAACACTACGAGAATGATAATCTGGATCAGTATAAACTAATACATTATACTTATATCTTTGTTTATTTCAATATATTTTTCTATTACAAATTCATCCACTCGTTCTTCTATCAGTCCAACCTCAACATCTGTAAAAGTCAAGCAAAGAACACCAAGCTTTGGATGGATCTTATCCATTGAAATTTCTAAAACCGTCGTTTCTTGCGTTATTAAATCGATGATATAGACGTCACAATGAACACGAGTAGACTTGGAAATTACGAACAGTGTTCGTAGCATCGAAACGAGTGTATTCGAACACCTATCTAATCCCTCCTATCTGCTAACAAATTCTCTAACCATTATGTTCGGCCAAGCTCGTTTCAGCCGGCCTTGAGTTTCAATAAAAATCGTGTCAGGAAGATGAACGGCGAACACCTACTTCGCCTTCTAACGTTCCAAACGACGTCGATCCAATTGACCAAACTGGCCATTGTCACAGACGGTCGGAGACTTTCGAACGAGCCTATTAATTTCCAGCACCGCCTTCACGGTTTCCAGACAGAATGCTCAGGCTGCTACCCTGGCTCCCTCCGTTTCCCTCATTTTCTTCCCTTCTCGCACTCGATTCTCCATTATTATCGTCACTCCGTGGTCCGGCAAAGTGAAGTACACAGGAGATAGGCGTCCTGGAGCCCAGTGACAGGGTCCATTAGAAGCGGTTTACTTAGGTCCTTTAGGATTAATCTCCGCCTCTGCTCACCGCTCCTTGTCTCTCTTTATCTTCCGGCCCTAGTAGCTGTCCTAGCTCGCTCTGCTATCGCGTTCTATAGCGATTCTATCATCTGATCCCGTCAGCCGGCAAGAAACACCGGGTTACACAAAAGAAGCTTCAACGAAATCACATTGGAAGGTACCGCGCCGATATCTCGCGCTTCTTTCCACGAAAATGGTGCTTCGTGCGCTGGACAAGCTTTGTAGATAAATCTTCCGATGCAACGGGGCTACTTCAATCTGAAGGACGACATACGATTTCACGAGATGCACTACGACGATGCTTCTTCGTTCTTGGTTCTTGCGACTCACCTTGTATTCATCACCTTAATTAGAAAAAAATCCAAAAAATCTACATCTGCGAGCAAATTTCTTCTACCTCAAGCCTTGACAACGATAATAATTAATAACAAGCAGCGCGACGCACTACTACAAGCTTTATCGCGTTTAATAGCTCATCAGTGACCATCTATTGTACCATTATTCGGTCTTCCATTAAGCGGATTTTCTTATTAATTAAATTAATAGAATTACGAATATCTGTGCCCAAGGATATTCCCAGCGTGAGAGGATCCTTGTTTCCTACAAATTGTTGGATTCTGTGGGGACAAATAGGTAGACTTCTAATTTTTCATCGTATACGTAATTGTAAGCTTTGAGTTAAGTTGCACAGTCTGTTGCCCTGGATCCGAATTTATACGACTGCCTTTTACGTTCAAAGGTCAAAACCCATCTCAGAGGTTGTCATCTTAGAACCACAGATCGTACGATTTCGAAAGCAGTTCCGCTTGAAATTTCCTACGCGATTTTATATGTCGTGAACGACGTTCCCTGCGACACTCGACTCCCCGAACGAACTACTTTGAATATGAAAATAATGCAAATTTTTAATATTCCTGTACGATGATAAAAACATTCTCGCGAAACCGTGTCGAAAATCGTAGTGTCAGACGCTTTACAAGGAAATATGAGAAATTTCTCGCGCAAAGTCGATGAACGATAAATTGAGAACGATAAGACGCAACGAAGGGGAAAAGATAATTGATCGTGGTCGCCTTCTGGGTCAGAAAGTACGGGACAACGAAGCCATTCGATGACCGACGTGCCGGAAACGATCCCCAGCTCCGTAAACAAATTATGCATTCACCGTGGACGCAGCTGCGCGTTTTCCCTCGGTCAACGATGGCTCGGCCATTCTGGTCCATAGTCTGCTTCCGGTCGCGTTTGTTCCTATCGGTTTTGCGAGGCCGCCGTCTCGTTTGTATTCGCCGTTGCGAACTGGACTTTTTGAGCGTCTCACCGTCGATTTATGTCTGATTTATGCGCCGCCACGCTCGTCCCCCGACTCGGCATCAGCGTTTAAAACCGCGTCGCAACGACTTCTGGCCCCTCTTTCTCTCGTTTCGTTCGCCGTTCCTCGTCGTATAATTCGCTCGTGACGACGCCGGAAAATCACGGCACAATTAACGTTCTGTTTCGCGTCCGTTTCCGGCCAACGAGCATTCCGCGTGTTTTTCCTCGCGTACCCGTTAAACGAACGTTAAATTAAAACTCTCGCGTTCCGCCTTGAATTTCGTCTCGCGGGATCGACCGGAATTTCACCGTCTGTCCTCTTCTTGCCACTGAGCAAAATTAAGTAATGCACCGCAACGAACACATTACCGCTTGCCTCGTGAATTACGACTAAGCTCTGAGTAATTACGATCCCTTCTGAGAAGCCACTTCAACAGATAACTGACACTTGATTGCTGTTCTCTCACCCTGGTGACTTCGCGTTGCATGAAGGCTATTCAGTTTCTCTTCGTCTAACCTTATAATTCACGGTCGTTTAGTTTGCATATTGTACAATTAGATTTACGAATATATTATTCGTAATTATATCAGTTAATTGTACTAATTATACACAGGCTCTGTTATTCTGTTATCGAACCTCGTGTCGATTCGGTTCGATAAATTTCTACATTCGATAACTTCCATAACTTGGATTCAAACGTATGCTCTAGCAACGTACACTTGTTTTTGCCCGCTTTAAATGTATTTACAAGTTTCTAGCGTCGGTTTTATCGAACAATCGGGTTCACTTTGACTTCTCTTTGAATTCAAATTCGAAATACTTTGTCAATGGAAACTTGTTATTTCAGTCGGAGTATCCTTTCAAACGAAGCTGCAGTTCTCCCAACGACTGCATGACTTCAAAGCAACGAAAATTATTACACAACGTGATACTATACCTAGTTTCATTTTCACTGATATCGATTTACCTAAATCGAGTCATCAAACGTGGTAATAATAAGTCAGGTTATTCAAATTCAAGCGACTCGAATTTTAGTAAGCTAGCTAGTACGAACGAGACATTAAGTAATTTGATTAATTTAAGCAAAGTTTAAGAGAGGGATTTTATACGATGTCTCGAAGGAATGGTTTGTTTAAGACATTTACGTTACGACGTTCCTCGGGAAACGGGGTGAATTTCATCGCTGTTGCAACGACGTTCTAACGAAATGACCCATAACGTTTTATATGATGTATTTTTATGCAACAAAAGAGGCATTACCATATTAGATGTGCTATAAAAACCGTAACAATACTTTATCGTTTATCCAGCCACATTTTCCTAACAAGAATCCATACGACATTTCGGTTACTGATATTCCTCGAGCAAACATCAAGCGCTTAAATGTACATAACTAGCAACGAGATAAAATTCATTGGACAAAAGAATTTTCGCATAATTAAAATAACAAATATTTAGTTTTATACACAGTATTTAAGACTAATATTTGTTTGCATATGATTATCCATATTCGATTCCAAATAGCGTTCATCGCTACGTATCTTGGACAAACTTATGCATTTCACAATCACATAACTGTTCGATTAATATCTCCACCTACGATGACTTCGCGATCTATCAAAACGCCAGATCCAAGCTTCATCAGTAATTTAAAAAAATCATATACGAGATAATTTGAATTTTTCGTCACGCGTATAGGACAAGACAAAAGCTAAATGTAATTTATAATCGACGCAAGAACCAGTTATCGATATTCTAATTTCGCGTGTTCGATATTCTTCTGACAACAGTAACAACATATTCTCAACGTAAAATCCCAAAATTCCTTTACTTTCTTTTTCTCCATATCCTTTTTTCTCCATAACCAAGTACGCTGCATTGCAAGAAGAAAAAATAGAAAAACGGAAGATAAACGATACAGCGGAAGTCTTAAAAGCTTTCAGGGTTCTTCGCGTTCTTTCGTCGTTATCTATCGACACTGACAGCGGGCTAAGGTGGCAAGTCGGGTTAGCTAGGTAAATTGGCTTAAGGGATTTCACCGTGGACGAGCTTAATACTCGGCGCTGTACGATGTGCTCGTTATAGGTCCAATCTACGGTTCTGGACCAAGGGGAAATCTGATTCGTGCGTTCCATGCACGCGATCGCAAACTCCTTCGTTAGCGCTGGAAAACTTCGGATTACGCGTGGCGTATATCTCAAAAGTGCGTCGACTCGTTTTCCCCGAAGCAAGCGAATCGAAAACGCTGGCAATCCGATAAAAAGCAATTACCGCGGACAACGGTGACAGTGCTTAACTACGGCGACGTATTCCGTCCTGTCCTTTTTGTAATTCCCATCGACCGACCGTCTGGAAAGCTCGTACGAAGTTGACGCGGCGACAGCTAGAAGGCTCGAAAAAGGAAACGAGAAAAACGAAGATCCCGACGTTAATAGACATTTCAGTCTGTAATATCTTGTTACCAGTGACCATGTACACCGGGTGCTCCAATATCCTCGGACTATCATTTTTTTAACCTGCTCTGTATCGTATCAATACCACCTAATGACAAGATCCGCAATCAACCCAATACTTCGGGAAAGTTCAAGTTTCTCGATATAACGAGGCAACGATTTTCTAGACGAAAAAGTATATAAGTCGTTTGGAGATTTATTAAACACAAAATATGAAAGGAACGATGCTGTGACACAGGCTCGATTTTATGCCATTGTGTATTAGAAACCTGGAAGAAGAAAGACGATATTAAAGAAGAATTAATTTACGTGGCGGATTGGAAGAATTAATTACGTTGACGGTACGAAGAATTGGTGATTCATTGAGACGAAATTCAATTTTTCACCACTATCGATCTTGTATTTACCGACAAGAATGATAGATATTTTGAAGTATTAATTATATAGCATTAATTATATCGATCGACGTTTTATTCTCGTCTTGTATCGGAATCTCCAATACGTTATCGTTCTCTTCTTTTCGTATTTTTCTTCAAACTTGTCGACGAAGCTTCGGACCATTTGTATTTTCTTATTTGTATAATACATAATACTACGATAATAATAATAATAAGAAGAACAGTATGTGTGCAAGATTGAAAAATACAGTTTGAGTGGAAAAAGTTGGAACACCCTGTAAACTTTGCGACCGAAAGGATAGGTTTTAGCTGAAAGGCGATGAGTTCATCCTGGAATTTCGTAACGTTGTCTCAAGACGCGATAACAAACGTTTTCTTTGCTTTCTCAGCAAACACCTGGCATAGAGCTCATTACTATACAGTTGTCAAACAGTGGCAAACAACGACGCTTCACTGTAGGAGCTGTGTGCGCAGCTGGCTCGCGTTAGACACGTGGAAATTAGAAGTTTTCGCGCTTAACGAACCACTAAGGATCCACGCGGCCGTGTACTTTCAAAACAGCCGCGAATTAACGATGCCGAACACGACGAGGGAATTTGTCGAGAGGACATCGTCGAGTCGAAGAGTCTGTCAAAGTTTGAACATGGTGTACGGGATCGAACGGAGCGCGAATAATACCTGGCAAATTCACCTGGATTTGCCGCATTTGAGAGATCGTCTTGAATTACTTACGGGACTTACAACTGTCTATTACTTGCAGACTAATCTTGTTCGTGTCTGCTCTCGAGAAAACAATACATTTTATACAAAACTAAGTCTCTTCCAATTTCACAATTTTGTTACGTAAGTACGCGATTAACGTCCGATTCTCGAGCAACGAGTTACTTAGCTTCTTGAGTTCATTTGTGAGAGGTAACGTGAATAATAGCAAATTCTAAGATGAATTAAAAACATAGTGTTTGTAACGCCAACACCTTTACCGTTTTTCGATTCGTGGAATAAACAATTTTTAAAGTATAAATTATACGTACCATCGCTGAAACCTGCAGATCACCTCCATTTCCAAGAAAAATGTACGTTACGTTGCGGTAAGATGCTTCGTTTTCATCTGCAACCAATTCAAAACGATTATTTTACCACATACAATAATAATGCAATATTATAATCCTCCCATAAATTCATCAAATATCTCGTCGTAATGTTTTTCAAATTTCTTTCAAACTTTACATAACCACGGTAGTCGAGTTTCATAATAGTCAGATTTCGGCATATCGCATAACACGCATAACGCGTTAAAAGTGTACGAACGATTCCTTAAAACATACTCGTGAACTATATAAGAAACGCGAACCGGATGACAATATCAATGGAGACGACACTGAAAATTATCTCGATGCAAGTGATACGCGTAGATTGAATAATTAAATTAATCCTTGGAGAGGAAGCGGCTTCAATCGGGCCGAATTAACACGCAACGAAATCCTATTACGCGTCGAATCTCTGATCCGAGCAGCGTGTAGACAAAGCTTATTACAATGACTTAACCGTGAATTACCGCCTGGCTAAACGAAGGCCCTCTCCTCGGATCGCCTGCCTCTCTCCTCTCTTACGCAATCCACAAGCGGCACGAACAAACGGCCGAACGTTTATCCAGTTCCCTTCGTCCCGTCCCGATTTCCCTTGCTATCCATAAACCAGCGGCGAAATTCCGACGCACCACGAACGCCGAGCGTACGCAGGCTTATAGCCGGCCGTCCGCAAAACCGTAAACAGCCCTTAAACGCGCCCTTAATCCTCATCCCCGTCGTGGCTTCCTCTTTGCGTATGTATATTTCTGTGTACGTATATGTTTATGCATATATATGCATATATGTATATATATATACATATATATATGAACAACGAGTAACAGCTACGCGGATATAACTTGCGAGGTGAACGTAATAAGGGAAAATAGGTAAACAAGAATTTCCGCGGCCAGGTAATTGCACATCGAGGACGCTGTTTAATTGGTCCGCTGATTAATTGCGAAACGAGGAGAATAACTCGTTTCTAGGTACTTTCATTGCTATTAAAGTTAAAGCAGACAATTTCTAATTTTTCACAGACGCTATATTTTACGGGATTTTCTGCGATTTTATGGCAAGCATTGCTTTAAGTTATAAATATATTAATCCTCATCGATCAGACATTAACATCAATACTGTAGGATTGTAGAGGATGGTCGGTCGTGTGGTTAAAATGACGAGATAACTCGATGTTGAAACCGTCAAGTATATTTTAAAATAATGAATAAATACAGAGAATGTTCGCTAAGACGCTTGGTACTAACTGATTCGCTAAAGACTGTGTATTGATCGCTAATAAAATCGCTCGAGGCTGAGACTGAAAAGCTGGTCACCTTACGATCGCGTTCGTTTATTTATATTAGTCAGGGGAGTGCCGGAAAATTTAAATTCGACGTTGTTTGGCGGTTGCACGTAGCGGCGTCAATGTTTTGCCCGGAGTTTATTTATTATTACATTATGTATGTCCTAACGATGTTGATACTCCGAGGCAAAACAACAACATGATTCGAATTGTCCTCTAGCTCATGTGCCGCTACAAGATCTTTACTACAATTAGTTTATTTACAATAAATGGATTAAACAGATGTTGGTTAAACAGGAAACGATGGTTATTTAACATGAGTTAATCACAATAATATATTATAATCAAGACAACTAGATAGTTAATTTGCAACTCTCGTCACCACGGATGCAACGCTCTCTCTCACGCGCATGACACTCTCTCGACAACACGCTAGTGACACACGCTCAAGAAGACCACCCGCTCAGAAATAGTAATAGGATAAGCTAGACATCCTGCATACCACAGCCATCGAAACAATAACCAAATGGTAACGGAATAAGCGCCTCTGAGATACACCAGAGGACAACCCCTCCAGAGGGACTAAAACCATAGTATAAAAACCCTCCAAAATAATCGCTCGCCCCAGTTTGTTAAAACATTTTGAATCAGTCTCTTGTAACACTTTGAATCGGCGCTCTATTGGATTTGCATAACAAATTCTATTATTATATGCAAAGTTCAATTTCTTCACCTTATTCGTGAAACGTTCGAACTACGACGCGAGGAGATCACCGGCGATCTATCGGTTTCGTGATTTCTTGAGTCTCCGACGTCACACTGGACTACCTCTGCAACGCAATTCGTACTCTCTGACTTCTCAACTCACAATGACCGTTAATTCGTTTTTCTCCCTTAGCAACCTCTTATTTTTTTGTCTTAGCCTCACCACGCACATGTTCCACAACCGCTTGTTTATAATTGGCCTGACACCCTAGGCTCCTCGTCCACGATACTACAATACTAACATCCTAATGGGGTAATTCATTGTCGGGGAAATTACAAAACTCGTAAGTTTCATTTTCTGATGATTGCTCGCCCTTCCAGGCTAAATTTCAATGTATTAGGTTGTCTGAAAAGTTTCTTTCGTTTTATGAGGAAATAATAGACGCACAACGTTATGAGAAAATAATAGACGTTTTTTGTTTTATATTATTTTGTCGAATTATGCACGATCCATTCTGTTCTGTTGAGATAATTCACAGACGTTTCACAGACTTGGCTTCACGTTTATATGAAGGTGCACTGTTGTAAAAAACACGTTTGCGAAAGAAAGACACTTATCGGACAACCTAATATTCTCAAAGTTCTCCTTCATTAACATTTTGCAGCGGCGACACGTATATGAAAGCGATTATGTAAACGTGTTGCTCCGGTTCGATTTTATGATACAGCTCGTACAAATACATACGCGTTCATCGTTCCCTTGCGTCCACCGGGATCGCCTTCATAAATATCTCAATCTTCGGAGCGACGCGCGGCTGCCAGACTGATCGATGGGAAAGAGCCATTTGCGAATCGATTGCTTCCGGGTATAACGAGTTCTTGCACAATTTTTCCTGCGGACGTTGAGAAGCGCCGCCTTGCAGATCTTCCCAGCGATTTTTCTCGCATCTGCAAAGGAATTACAAAAGCGTCAGCCTGTTTGACGTAACTGACAAAGCAGATCCGGCTTCGATTTGGAGAATCTGCAGGCTTCAAGATCGGCTAAAAATCGTACGTATCTTTTCTTGGATGCGATAACTCCAGTTTTCATAACTCTGCGAGCTAATTAAAAAATGATCGGAGATAGAAGAAAATGTTTACAAGACTAAATGCCTTTTAATACGTCCGAAGAAAATGCTAGAGACGACGAAGAATTTTCCAAAATGTATAAGGAAACTGCGTCGACCACGTTCTTTTGGAAACGTACAACGACTGTGTACATTCTTCAAGCCTATAAAGTTTCATCCAAATCTTTCTAAGGATCATTTGTTACTATTGACACGCGTTTACTCTTTTCGCTGCAAGAGGAAGAACGCGAAACATCGAAACCACCAAAGAATACGAAGATAAAGAAGAAGAAGAAATCTATGTACAAATGGTATTAACCGGTTGAAATAAATTCAAAGGTGGTTCAGAGATATTCGGGTAAATTTTTTGATAGAAAGACATCGCTTTGTGAACGTCGTCGCTCGGTATCTGAATATCGCGAACGATACGAGCCGTGTTCCCTTTCGATTTGACGATCTCTTCTCTATGAAAAGAAGACGAAAGGAGGAGGAACAGACTTTCCCAGCACCGAAATTATGCTCGCAGCGAGCTTCATCTTCTAGAAAGCACAATATCGAGGATTCAACTGAAGATTCTTTGAAAGCGAAGTACACGCGTATATCATGATTTTTTCTAACCACACAGAAAATTGGCCCGTCTTTATACAACTGAAAATACTCGAACGCTTGTAGAAATCTTTCACGGGAATATCCTGTGTGTTTACGAAATATTTAACGGAAGAACGAATTTATTATATTTTTGGTTTTGAATTTGGCCATAATAATCACAATAACAGTCGCGCGTATCTCATTCACGCGCTAGTGAGATTTCAAAATGTTGTAGGTAAGAGGGAAAAATTGCAAAATGTTTTACGTAACAGACGTAACATGTAGATAAGAGTTTTGCATGATAAGTTTCTTCGGCCACGGTATACGTTCTCAACGAGAGGAAACGAATCGAGGATACTTGTCTTAAAAGATAAGAACCGAGGAAAGCAAACGAGGTTGAAAAATCACAGCTGTCTTCCAGTCGAAATCGAATCGAACAAATTAATAGGATAATAACCCGTGCAGAATGGATAGAATTTTCTTGGATATCGATTTCCAATTATATCCGCCGTCGTCGTTAAATCCACGTGGACGAACGAAATTCCGCAGGGAATCTGCCCGATAACGATCGGCTGGCCCATTTTTACTTAATATCGCAATTCGTTTGGAACTCGTTGCCATCGATAATCGCCATCCATATCCCGATGCCGAAAACTTCCCGATTACTTCGAGCAATTTTCGCCTCCTCGACGCCTCGAATAATTGGAAGCCAAGTCTATCTAGCGTAGAAGACAGATGAAGTAAAACTATTCCAACAGAGACATTCGTCGAATTTTGTTGGTTCGTGATTTAGATTCAAAGACAAGTAATGTGACGAATATTGCAATTTTGTTGCGTGTGCTTCTACTTTAGAAAAATAAAACTGTAAAATTATAGCCACACTGATACGAAGCTGCAACTACACCACGTCACATCGTTTGTCTATATTGGACCTCACCGATCGTACTTTTCTATTGATGAATAATCGATAAAATTCGCGTTTAGTTGTCTACGATCGATAGGTGAACGATCCTTTTTCGGTATAAGTACGAACGCAAATGTTCGATTAAAAATACACTCGTTCGTCTGAATATTAGCGAAGACCTATGCTCTTTACGCGTCCAATATCGCAATCACAAAATTCACGTGCATCGCATCGTTAAAAATATGAATCCTCCTGTCACACGAAGTCGCTATTGACAAATAACAATGACATGGCGTTATTGGTCTGCAACGAAGAAAAATCGCGCATTTGGAAACGCGTGCATGCGAAAGAAAGACACATGGCGATCTCGTTTCGATCCGGCAATGGAGCATCGAACGGATTGAAACGAAATAGAACAGCATAAGAGAGGAAGAGAGCGGATAGAGCAAAAGGCAGAGCAGCAGGGAGAGAGCAGAAGGGGAGTAGAGGCGTCGCGACGTCGAGTAACACAACCACACCCTTCGAAGGACCTGCTGGATCGATAGGCACACTACGCTCTGCTTTAGCAGAGAAAGAGAAAAGTGGCGAGCGTTGGACAGAGACGGGACAGAGAAAGAAGATAAGACAAATTGCCAGAGATCTCGCGGCGCGCTGCTTCAGCCGCTTTCTTCTTTCCCTCTGCTCCTCCGCTCTGCACCCATCTTTTTCCTCTTTTTCTTTTAGCTTCTGTTATATACCTGCCATGGACAATCGACGCGTGTCGCGACCAACTTCTTCAACGAGGATGAAACTAACGCGTCTAAGATCGTGCTTTCGGTGGTTATGCGTTCTGGTGAACACAAATATGTCAGAGCAACGAAGGACGAAGACCGCAGATGACAAACACGATATTTATATTTTCAAAGTCAATAAGGAATTTCGTATCTGAACTAGGATGACAGAATTTCGACGCGAGTTATCGAGAAATATTCAGGATTTTCTAACCGCATCACTACGTGCAATATCATCGTATAATGTTCTTAAGCAGATAATATTTCTCCAACGAAAACGTGTTGTAGCTTCCTTACGACTTTTCTTGCTTATATCGGCAAGTACTGCACACTTGAACGTTTCTCTGCGACACAGCCTGTAGATTATTACGAGCGTACGCATTTCGACCTCCGTGTGTTTCATTTTTCCTTCGAGTTTCGTTCGACAAATTTTACCGAACGACAGTTTACCAGAGTGCGCGTCCGCTGTAACCGGACAACATGCCAGTGCTCGTATTATTAGATGCTGTGTACGCGCGCTTTTTCCACGCGAATTTTCAATCTCGACCCGCGCCGTTGCATCGCGGTAACCAGGTTACCGGGGCAAATTCACGGTGACGTCGTAATCGAGTGAGCCAGATAGGCAAAGGCATACAGGTGCGCCTAATCGAATCCCCGGAGAAAGGTGGTGACGATAAAGCTTCGTAGCGATCGTACGCGCATAGACAGACAGAACGTCCCTAACTTCCTGATCAAATTGATTTCGATCGGAAAAAGGAAAAGGAAAAAAGGAGGAAAAGAACAGCTACGAATAACGTTTGGAGACGTGTAATGACGACGAACGAGCGACAGTAGAGCGAGTTCGATTCGTTTACGAGCGTAGTTGGTACTTTATTTTTGCCACGACTGCTCCAACTCCATGGTACCACCGTTTTGTAGAAACTCGTCGACGACCCTCTCGACCGCCGATTCTCTCCCCTCTCCCAATTAGAGCCGTTAATCCTTCGAGGAGTTTGTTGCAAATTAAAGCGAAGCGGCTTCAATTACCGGTGTGTTTCGCGAAAAACATGGTCCATACAAGCGACGCTCATTTGCTTCGATCAATGAACAGCCTGGTTGAGCGACACTCCGGCTTCGGTTCGTATCGCGATGCGATTAAAATTTCCTCTCGTTAACGAGAAACGCGACACAATTCGCGCACATTTTTCAATTCGACGGAAAGTTGTCGACCACCTCGCGACAGAAATCCGCGTCCTTTTCTCCCATGCGCTTGAACCTCGCGTTCTTCGACGCTTGCCACTAGTCCTTGTTAATCCATTGTCGAACAGACACGTAGCATGTAAGGCTCTCGTGTACACGCGTGGAAAACCGTGAAAAACTCTGTTCTGCTATGAGACGTAAATGAGAAATTGTTGAACCGCAGGGACAATGATACCAAGAAGGGATGAAAGATTGAAGAACACGAGCAAGAAAAGCTTTTGTTGTCGCGAAAAGATTTTACCACCCGTGAACCGACCGTGCAAACAGAACGTAACGACCTTAACGAACCAACCTCCGCACGATTGCCACCCTAACGCTATTTCTAGTGAAATGGACTCTTATCGGAGCGGGAAGATGAAAGTGGATGACATAATGGAGTTTTTGAAACAGGAAGGAGATGTTTCTTGTGGGGAAAAAGTAGCATCTCTTGTGGGTATACGAAAGTGACAGTGGTAAATGAGATTTAGATTTTGAAATTCTGATTGGCCGACAATCTTTTTAAATATAATATCCGTATCTCTTTTAAAAAGCCATGAACGATATAAAATCACGCTATTTTCGAGATGTTTTATACAACCTACAATCTGCATAATACGTAAGAATTTTCTACGATAAACCTTTAAATACTTTGCTCAGCTACTTCATCTTATTTCTTATTACGAGCACATTTCAATTTCCCATAAATCTACCTAACCTGATAATAACAGATAATAACAGAATCAATCACGATTATAGAACGCATCGCGTTGTCGAAGCTTTTGTCATTCTGGTCTCGATTCCAGCAAACAAATTGATGCAGCAGTAAACCAGCGGAGAATCTCAATTTAAAGCGATACAGATTTTACACGAGAGCTTGCGTCGCATCCGTGAATTCTATTGGCCCCAGGAGCGGCGTAAGTTCGCGAATACATCCCCGGGGATGAATCTGGCCAAGCATGTGCGCTCTGACCTCCGCTTCCAACGTAACAGCGTATCTATTTTCCTGTATTGCCGCCGCACAACCATCGTCCCTGGGAATAGCATAGCAACGCTATCTCAAAAATGAGAATATCGCGATGTCGCCGTTTAATCATCGCATACTCTGCATACCAACGATCAACGTTTTGTCTTTTCTGATTGCAGAAGTGGCGTGTGGCTTTTGCGAGATGTTAGCAGTTAGGAGGAGAGAGCCGTTCAAGTTTCCGGTAAGTTTAATCTCTTCCGCAAACTTCTCCCGAATCTCCCCGTCACTTAATCGAGAAAAGTTATACACGTCGGTTTACGAATCGTTTCATCCGACATCTGCACCTTCATTTCCGCGGGATTATCATTTCGATCGGGCTGGCCAGTTTCTGACGAGTTTGATTTCGCTTGGCTACTTGCTCGAAAACGAAGCTCTACATATTGCCAAGCGCCAAATAACTAAAACCGGTCAATTATTAGTAGACTAAGAACTCTTACGCATTTTTATATTTTGACGAATACGACCGAGCAAATAGAAATGAAATAAAAATCTGTTCCATCTACTCAAATATTAAGTCTAATGGATGCTCTAGTGTTTATGCTGCTGTTAGGACAAACAACCGGAGAGAATACGATAGAGCTGCGGATGATACGCGACTGAGATGATTTTCTTTTTAATCGTTCGGGCTAATACTGACCTACGAACAGCTAAGGTCGAAGAAGAATTATTGAGATATGTATAATTTTGTGTGGTAGACTAGATTAGCCGCGTAGTAGTGACACACCTATGTGAATATGAGTTATGCACAACGTCTCGAAAAACAGATGAATGTAACTGTTTCATTGGTAGTCTGGTAAAGAGGATGGTGAAGAGGACGCGTGCAAATGTGTATCGACGAAGATCCAGGAAATCGTTTATTAAATAAATCTAAAACTATTTTAATACGAATTCTAAGCGTAACTAAGTGTGTATTAAGGTCCACAATTCTCAACAAGAATATTTATGGCAGAATATTGATGAGGAATGAAAAGCAAAGTGGAACGAAGGACAGGAGTATGTGTGTTGTGTATTGTATGAAAGTATAGTGTGACCAAAAATTTCTGTATGAAACTTCATCGAAAGGTAGAAAATGATATGGAAAGAATCTCGTGGTCGTGGTTCGTAGCGACGTAACGCTGATATACAACGTGATATCCTAATCACGACGAAAGACAGGAAATATATCGAGCAGATATAGAATTGCTTATTCTATTCTTGGCGCCTGCAAATCGTCGATTCCTCGAGTCTCCGATAAATCATAAAAAGCCGAGAAGAAAGTGTCCGAGGAGAATTACTGTAGTTCCAAATCTACTTTCGTCGGTCGTAGCATATTGACAGCATGATATTCCAATCACGACCACGAAAAAGAACACCTGCTGGGAATATAAAACGACCTATCTCGTTTATAGCAAATCCCTTGGACACGAGATATCGATGCTTCTTCCTGGCAATTTATAAAAACAATCTTCGCGAAACGAACTGTGACACTTTCTGAAGATATTAGAGCGCGAGAAGACAAGAGCAAGAAACACGGAAAAAAGTGGCAAACCAGAAATGGCGGGACGAAGGGGTGTGCCGGAAGGTTAGGAAAAATGGAAGAAACGAAGGGTCAAATGCCCGCGTGATGGATAACCCGACAGGAGAAGTTCGAGCGTATAAAATTGATCAGCGAACCAGAATCATTCGATTGTACTTGCTACACGTTGTCTGGTCTCTTTCTATCATGGCCGGGCTTCTTCCATTCATTTTCCTTCCGCGTCGTACCAGGTCGATAACTCTGATTCTTCTCCTCGTGGCCACCCCACATCGTCTTGTCGATACTTTATTTTCACCGTCCTGTTCAATGACCACGGTCCACGGCCGATTGCGGATGGAAATACTTCCGTGGAATTCATGTACCGAGCAAGAAAAATTGCTGGCGTCTCTCGTGTCCCTGAGATACGAGAGCAACCACGTGTCTCCAGCAATTTTGTGCCCGATGTATCGATACATACAAGTAATAGCCGTCTGCATGCAGGGAATTTTGAATTTATCGATGAAATAATCAAAATAGTTTCCCTTCAGCTGTGGCTGTTTTCCTTTTTCTATAGCTTTTTATTATAGGAATAAAAGGCGAATTTTACGACATAGAAATTGTTCTTTTCTCGAGGCGACGAAATTGTCCAGCCATTTTCTTCTACGCTTTAAGATCTTTTTCAGAGCGAGAAGCCAACAAAAGATAGAAAATTAAGGCTCGCCGTTTTATTTGAAACAAATTCTTCGGATGAAAATGCAAAATCAGGAAATTTCCGAATTAGAAGAATCTTACCTTTTGGAGATATCGCGTATATCACTGGTCTAACATTAACGATCTTCCTACGAAACTCTGGAACGTATAAACTTTCGCACAGACACTTCGAAAGATGCAGTGTGGGGTCATAGAGAAGATAACTTGAAGTTTGTCCGAAGGCCAGGAAAATGGACAGAAGTGAGTGGCTCGTATGGAGAAACTTGCGACGTTATTGGAATTGTTGCACGGCTTCTCGATCGGTCGGATGAAACTAGAATCCATCGATGATCATTTTCCCGCGAACAGAAGACAATTTTACGTCGCAGGACGTGGCTTTCCATTCCGGGCAAGTTCACGCGAATGCGCGACACGACTGCGGAAACAGGGACACCGGATATACGCTGTCAGCCATAAGTCAGTCCATATTAGGACACCTTTCCACCTTAACAGCAGAAATTATTGCTAACTTTAGTTACTTTATTATATTTGTTTGCCAAGTTGGTTAACTTGGAAAGTAGAGAAATCGATGGAATTATACGTATCAATGGGAAGTAAAATTTCAAAAAGCTTCTTTTTTTATTTGGAAGTAGTTTACAATCAATTCTCATTGAGAATTATAAGTAAATTATTCTGGCGTGGTACTATAACGTGAATAATCAATGATCATCGTATGTTTGGTTCTAGCTGAATCTACTGTTTAACACTAGAACTACCACACCAGTCAAATTGACTGGTTTTACAATTTTATTTTAAAATTCCTACTTGATGTTAAATTTTTTTCCACAATGATGCAATGACTTTCGCAACGATAACTAGAGGAATAATATAATAAATTTTATTTTGTTTTTTCTGTATTCAAACTGAAAATAATTTTATATCGAGGCTGCTTATACCAATACCAGTCAAAACGACTAGTACTTGTTAAAGTATAAAAGGGTCCTGCAATCTGTTTGTCGAACCCCAATTAACCAGTTTCCTCGTCTTGTAGAACTTCCCACACGTTTTATAAATTTTTACTGCGTATCATTCGATATGATGATATCAATTATCAGGAAAATTCCAGATCGATCGTTAGATCGCTAGATGCTAACACTAGAAATACCATAACCAACGTAACGTAACATACCAAGGTGCATCTATTAAGGATCTTAGAGTTTTTGATTGGAATCGTTGAAGAATTTCTATATTGGAATAACTCGCTGTCCCCCATAGTTGGATCTCATAGGTCCAAACAGTTTTTAATATGGCTTTAGTTGGGACGTCTGCCAATAAGCCAGTAGAATTTTTGTAATTTTAATTTAAGTTGCTTGGATTTATCTACGATGTGTCGTTTCCATGCCATTCTTCTGTCCAGAATCATGCCCAGATATCTGACTGAATCTTTGTTTGGAATTGGAACATTAGTTATGGTCACCTGTGGGCAGGATTGTTTTCAAAAGGTGAAATGAAAACCACTTTGACCCGTATATGCCTTATAACGCAAAATACTAAATAATGTAAAATTTATTAAAATCCTCTGATACATATATACAACAAATAGGTATGGCAATATTTATGAGCAGCAGCGTAGAACGAAGTGATAACGAGTATATAGACGTTCCTGAATGTAAAGTTAGTACGGTCTCACCGGCTGACGACGGCAAAGGGATCCTTGTGCTGTGGTGTGCCGGACGAGAGAGCAAGACAAAATGAGAGAAAGAAATGGACAACGTAGAAATGAAGATAGAACGAGACTTTACGTGTGCACGAGGGTGGTCGGGAAAAGAAGAAGCGTCGTTGAACAGAGTCCCGGGGCAGTAAATACTTATCAGTGCCGTGCAGAATTCCGACGTGCTGGCTTTCTTTCAGCGAGAGAAGTCCATAAAATAAAAATCGATTCCGAAAGGCTATCCACCGGTAACTCCGCTGAGTTCTTCGTCTTTTGTTCCCAGCATCTTTTAAACAATCGTATTATTTCGTCTTAATTCTTTGTACGGTTTTACGATTATACGACTTTAACACGGATTGCAGTTCCGCTCAAAAGTTTACAGCTTGAAGTTAATGGATTTCAAAAGATTATAAGTAAACAAGTATACCATTTATGATATTAATTTGGATCGATAATTATGATAATAATTGAGACATTGCGTTTGTAATTATAATATTCTCGTTTCTCGGTAAAGGACAGGAAAAAAGTCATGTCATCTAAAAACGAAAGGGTGGTAGAAACTTTTGAGCGGCGGTTATCGCACGACCTATATATTTTGATGTGTAAAATTCGCTGAAAACTACGATATCTCGTTTTTCTTGATTTCTTATCGTCTTATGTTTCTTTCACTGAACAAACAAATGAGTCGTAAACTGGAAAATAACGCGGCTTATGAAAAGATGCTCGAGCAAGCGAAACCGGGGGTTCATGAAGTGGCGCAACAACGAGGAAACATTAAGGGAGAAGCTTCCGTGAGATCCCACGAAATATGTCGTTATAGGAAGGACGAGAAAGAAGAGGAAGAGCGCGCGCTTTGCATAAAGCATCGTAATGCATTCAGCGTCAGTTCGCGAAGCGTTTCTTCTTAAACCACGTTTAAAAAACGAAAAGAAAGGGAATGGAGAGGCAGCAGAGGGGCAGGAACAAGACGAAGATAAAGAGCGAAAGAGGGCGAGAGAGAAAACGGGGAGGGGGAAATAACGCAGGAAGCTTTGAAAGTTTCGCTGGAAAAGTTGGCGGAAGTGCGGCGCTGCCACTAAACGACTTTCGTCGTACGTACAGCTTCGAATTTCATTTTGGAACGTTGAATCTTATTAAGAAGTAAAGTCGTTCTGAAAGTTCTCGAATATCGCGGACGGGCTTTCCCTTATAAATCCGTAGCTCAACACGCTACTTCACGTCGGCTGAAAGCTGCACCTAGAAAAATCCAATTTGGGGGGAGAGGGGGGGGGGTGTGCAAGCGATTACAAACCTTTCGTCAACGAGGAGAATTTTCTGGATTTCGTTGACTCGATCGTGGCACGCTTTCCGGGTGAAGACGTAAGTACGTTAGCCTCTATAAATATTTCCACCTTTCCGAATCATTGCAAATATATAAAATATACTTACAATGAAACTCTTTAGTTTAATGTTCATCTTTGATCTTACGTTATATTTTGATCTTACGTAATAAAATCAACGATTCCATTATAATTTTGAAGATACAACAAAGATACTGATTCTTTAGCCGAATTGCGTTCAGTGTCGAAATATTTATGGAAATGGTAGTAGTATACACGTCGATGACTTTCGATTAAAAGAACCAACGTTGCTCGATCGTAACTTTTGCATTTATTCGCGAAAGTAGTAGTAGGCTACGCGATAAAAATTTCATTACGCTGATCGAAGGAATCCTATTATGCGAGAAGAATCGGAAAGAAACGGTAACGAGATCTCGCAAAATGGAGAAAGCGGAAAGAAAAAACGAGTAAGGGGAAGGCAGAGAGTAAAAAAACAGATTTTTATTAACAATAATTCCTTCTTAACAGCCACCGATAAAAGCTTACCTTTACCGGCAACTCGATATCGAATCGATCTTAACGAGTTCCTCGGACACTCAGCCGCGTAAAAACAGCGCGAGCGTTTAATGAAGGTAATTTAAAGCCGTTGAGCAAAGAGATCAGATTTTACCGCGAGCCGAATAATCGAATCCGAAACTCGGGATTCGTCGAACTGGGACACGCAACGTCGATGAAAGAAGTTAGAGGGTGGATAAAAAAGAATAAAGGGAAGGGAAAACGCAGAGAAAAGAAGAAGTAAGAGAAACGGTGTGAAAGACACAGAAGAAGAAAAGCGCGTGGGGTGAAAAAACGTGAAAGAAGTGGGGTAAAATGAGAAAACAAAGGGGAGATATTCGTGACCCTTCCCATTGTTTGCGTTTCGCGTCATCCGTTTAATCCGACCTGCGGTCTCCCCTAATCTCGCGTCGCAGCCCCCTTCGGAATGGCCATCTTTAATTACGGCTACTTAAAGTCACCGTGAAGACACAAGCATCATCGCACGCGGTTTCACCAGCAACTTCGCAAACAGAGAACACCAGAGTGGCGTAGCTCTGCCCCTGACGAGAAGATTAAAGGAGTGACAGGCTAATGCCTAATCAGTCGTAGTTCCGCATGAATCGAAGTTCTCTTGCAATGAAATCGGATCCTATCGCCGCGATTATCCATGCTTCGTGTTATCGCATTAACCGCTTCGCGTTCCCGTGATTACTCGGTGATCGAGCTAGCGAATCTTTGTCTGAGTCGATGGCGTTGAAAATATTGAAATCACCGGTGTAATTCCGTGTAATGGAATAGAGAAAATCCAATAGGTAGATGTTTATCTATGGTGGATCTTCGTGAATCAGCCAATTGGCCGCCAACGTTCTACGAGTTCGATTAAACGATGTACTTAGGGAAGTGAGCACTCGCCGAGTACAAACGAGCGAGGTGCGAGTTCGTCCTTGAGTCCTAACCGGGCTAAAAAAGAGCCGTCGATTACGGCCAGCCATTATTTTCCACGGCGCCCCGCCAACCCTTCTCGGCTTCTGCCGACAAGAGGGAGAACCCTAGAAGCAAGGAAGAGCAGAGAAAAGTGGAGGAAAAAAGAAAAGAAAGACAAGGCTTCTTCGTATTTTTAACCAACCCTTAACGAGCGGCTGGCTTACTTATTATTGGCTCTTGAGGCTCCTTCTCGCGTATATATATATATTATACGTTGGGACGAGGAGCAGCAAGACACAAGTCTTATCTCTTTCCACCATCTTTTTATCTTTTTCCGCGCGCACTGCTCCTTTCTATCTTTCTCCATGAAAAGTATACGCGCTGCTATCTGGCCGTGGTTCTCCTCGCCGTGGCTTCCCACCCCCCGGCCACGCCCCCTATCCCGTTCGATGATGGAAATTCAAGCGTAATTTATTTGCAATTTTATCGCAGCCGCGCTCTTCGCGACTCGAGTTCAATTTTCTGTGCGTTATCCGCTACCGGAACGATGAATCTTTCGTGGAAAACTCGTTAGTCCGCGCTCGGCTCTAGCATAGAGAACATTACGAGAACGCCTTTTAATATCGAGCAATGTCCGTTGGAAGGGATCGCGATCTATTATATACATCCATACGCGTGCAACAAAGCGAGAAGAAGGAAAATAGAAGACATCGAGGTACGTCGTAAAATTGTAACGTTTTCATGACGCGTGTACCAGTGTGCCAGTTCGCGTACGATCAAACTCGAGATAGCTGTATCAGTTTCGCTAATTCTATTTCGTTCGGTTTCTTCCCCATCCTCGTCCTTGCTTTCCCTCTTCTTTCTTTTCTAAACATTCGTATCTTTTCTTTCCTTTCCTAGCTTTCTCTTTTTTCTTTTTGTCGGCTAACGAGCAAAGCTAGCGAAAATAATGAAACTACGTAATGGTTCTACGGTAATTTCCGTGGCTGAAGCGGCGAGAAATATTTTTCCACGTACAAACCGGAGCTGTGGAAAGGGTGAGCGGCGTTTATGGGGTTGGCTATAGCAGTAAAGCGCACGATTTGATGGGAGCCAATACATTTGAGCTTATCACCTTATCGCCAATGGGTATACCCAGCTAGTAGCATCCCACTGCAGGGGGTTGGCCGCCATAAAATATAGAATGAACCCCCTGTCAGGTCGGGTTCTACCCCTACCACCCCTGCACGCAGACAACCAACCCTGGACATCTCCCTCCGTACCTCGACTCTCGTCCCATTCCCGTCACCCGCACGTCTGACACACATACACAATCCCTATAGCCTGCCGGAACACGCGCAAATACCAACGGCCACGCTCGTCAATCGATCTCGATGATACGCCCACGCATCTACATTTATGTACAAATAGTTTTTCATGCATAAATTTAAACGCGCAACGACTCGAAGCGACGTGCTCGCGTAATCGAACTAAATTTAAAGGCGCGCGTGCAATGGCCCGCTGTCGTTTACTAAGCGAACAAACTGTCGTATTCGCGGAAATATTCGAGGAAATACACGTTTACGCAGCCTGTTTGGCCGACACGAAGAACGGCTTTGTCGTGTATTATGTTTTAATCAAATCAATTTTCATTCAGATAGTCGCACTTGTGTTGTTTCATACCGCTTCTTCTTTCGCGTTCGTACGTTAAACGTTTTTAACTTTCGATCTTTGCTTCCACCACGAACGATCTAGATTCGATCCTCGCTTAGCTTTTATCAACTTTTATCAAGGTCGCTTTATTTAATTCCTATCCGCCTTTCATTTGTCTCTTTCGACTTTCATTCACCTCGCAGGTATCTTTATCCGATTGCCCTTCGTTGTTCTGTCATTTCTCTTCGCCTGACTTTCTTTAACCTTCGTTTACACCTCATTTATCCCCCTAACTTCAATTTATCCTTCATCCGGCCTATTAACCGAGCAAAAGAACGATATTTGTAAAATTACAGCGGTGATTCTACAAAGAACGACACAAGGTACAATTGCAAACATCAATATACATCGGTTTTGCGTACTGTACTTGTACACACCCTCGCGTCTACGTACATGTACAACATCCCTGTCGAACTGTCCATTCAGTCACACGTACACATTGACCCCATAGATAGACGGGTGTGACGAGGCATTTAACACGCAGTCCAGCAGATGGCCAGAGGTGTAGAGGGTGGGCACCCCGTGGCAATTCGCAATCGGCCACAAATATAAATATTTAACGTGGTTATACGGGGCGCGAATAAAATTCGCTTAATTTATTACTTGACGGTTGGCAAATTGTAAAACGCTGATTGCTCGCCTCTCCCTTTCGCGTCGCCGCTTTCTCTGCTCGTTCTCTCTCCTTCTGACTAGTCGACGGAGAGAAAAAGGGAGAAGGGTGAGCCGAGAGAAAGCTCGTAATCTCGAGGGGCAAGTTTCGTCGAGTACTCGCTAGAAACGGGTAAAAAGGCGCCTTTAGCCCAGAAGAATGAAGAATTGCATTAGCCTGGATTAAATCAAGAAAAAATGTTGAGTTGCGAGAGGCTCGGCAAGGGGTGGGTTATCGCGAGCCGCAAAAAAACTCCTCCTTAGCGCAAACGCCCTTTTTCCTAAAGCGACCATGGGGGAAAGCAGCTCGACAAGAAAACGCTGGCAACCTTCCTCTCGCCAAATCCGTCAGCAAGCTTTTACGCTGTCGCGTGAATTTTGCTGAAACCGTTTCGCGGAGCCGCAAAACAGAAACATGTTGGATTTCACAGTGCACGCGCGCCAATTTCCACGAATCCATCTGCAATTCAAAATATCCGAGCGCTGATACGTCGCCGGAAAAATGGCAGTGCGTGTGTTTAAGTTTGCCTATGATCGCATCGCGGCAAAACGTTTCATTTTTGTCGGCTACTCTCGATACATCCATCGATCGTAGCGCGGATACCAACGTTTCTGAAACTAACTCCGAGCATTTACACTGAGTATATTCAACATGAACTTCTTTCTCGAGAGCGATGCATCGCAGATTGTTGCAAAGTCGACAACGATCCCCTTAAAACCTTTCATTTTTAACCCTTTTCTTGCGCGTCAACCGAATATTCGTGGCAATCTTCGCGCGGATAATACAGAAAGGGTTACCTTTTATCAAAAAGGGACAAAGTCGATAAAAACTAACTCTTTGTTGGACCTAGCAACTTGAAGATTTCAGCACGAATTCCAATCCTCGAAGCTTTCAGCAGCGGCAAAACGCGCAACGCGCCAGTGTTTGCGCCTCTCTCGCGTTTCTCTCAAGCCTTTCCGGTTTCCCTCGAATTCGAGAACGTGGGCAAACGAAACAGTCCATTGTCCGTGAAATTCGAAACTGACATTCAAGATAGGCAGTCAAGGCTTTTCTCGATGACTGTATACGAAACTATACATAAAAGAAAGCAAGCAAAGAAAGCGAAGAGAAGCAGGTTAGAAGCTGAAAGTAGTCGATTGACAGGGCGTCGAGTAGCTCCGGTGTTTACATGCCCCTGGGGCCAGGCAAGGTATCATGGCCTGAAAGCCACCCCCCGCCCTATTAACGCCGCCCATCCCATAGGCTGCATATTGGAAAAAATAACACACCCTCTGCCGTGCTTCTTTCCTGCCTCTGATATCCAGTTTCGCGACAAGTCTGCAAGATATTGTTTTAAAGCGGAAATCTGTCCCTAGCGGGCTGTAAATCGAGACAAGCTCATTCGTAGACCGTTCAACCCACTGCCTCCACCTTCTCCATCGTTCTCGGTAACCGAAGGAAAAGTGAAAAAAAAATCGTGATACCGAGTTTATGGTAAGTGGCGGGTTGAAATTTATTTTAAAAAGTTAAAAATAGTGTGTCAAGAAGGAGAATGCGAAGAAATTCTATTGGGTGGGCAACTAAGTGATTGCGGATTTTGTCAATAGGTGGTATTGAAAACCACCAAATATCATCACATCAAACAAGATAAGTTAAATACCTACGACTCTACCTAAAACACACGACTTACATGGAAACAACATACTAAATCAATTATAGACAAAATACGGATAAAAAGAAGACAGATGTACTGGCTAACTAGTCGAAACTCTAAACTCAGTATAGAAAATAAACTAAAAATCTACAAAACGATAATAAAACCAATTTGCACGTACGGAATATCACTATGGGGGACAGCAGCAGTGAGCCACATAAATAAACTAGAGTCGAAGAAGAACTACAATCGAAGATACTGAGAACAATAGTAAACGCCCCATGGTATGTCAGAAACAAGGATATACGCAAAGACTTAAAAATACCAACGGTCGAAGAAGAAATCGGCTGGTACGCAGAAAAATACAAGTAAAGAACAGCAACATATCCAAACCAGCTAGCTGCTGAAGCGAGCAAAACTCTCATAAAAAGAGGACTAAAGAGAAAACACCACACTGACCTCACTAAAGAAATAAAATAGTCAAACTCGAAGATGGTATCCGGCTGGGAATAGCCATCCACATGTTATTTAGCAATGAAGCTAGAAAAATGTACCAAATGTCCAGCTGGACAAATTGTAAAGTACAAATTACATAATAAAAAGAAAACTTGACTGATCGACTTAAAGAAAATGTATTCAACAAATTTTCAATATCGATCTATTTAGGAATAAAGCTTCGTGTGAGACAATGCTGTGCTACATTTTGAATTTATTTTATCACGTAGATATACCTCGTCTCGAATTGCTTCAGCCATCACCGTCCACCATAGTTCGTAAACACCCTGTTTATTCTACGATATAACGTGCAAGTATCCAAATATTTATGAACGATGCGTTCGATATAAAATGAAAAAGACTACACGAATTGTTGAACCGATCGAATAAGAAACATGGAGATAAAATCCCATGTGGGATAAGAGCCCATTGTTCCAAAATCGGTATAACCATTTTCATAATTTGCATCCGCACACGATATACGAGAATTCTACCACAAAATTAATTTGGTTCGGTGTCCAGGGCGAATCACCACTCGATTCATTTTACTTTAATCTACTGATGCATGGTTTTAATGCATCCGGCTGTTCCCAAACGTGCCGTGGAAGCTCGTTCGCGTATATTGTTGCTCGTTGCTTCCTGAACGTTGCGGCTTTTGTCAAAATGACCGGCGCCGAATCCCATCTTGGCCAGTACGCGCACAGACATCGTCGCGTTTCAATCCGCCTGGGAATCCCCCCAGTTGCCTTGTGAACTCGCATTTACGCCGGTGTCGGCGTGCCACGTACGTCAAACGTCTCTCGTATTCCTGAAAACCTGGGGGAAATCTTCCGCGTCGCAGGACATGCGAGTCCCATTTATCTTTCCGCCAACTCGTTCCTATCCGCCGACGATTATTTCGTAGGTAAATCGACCTCGTTCCGGCCACCGTCATCGACCATGTCCATTTCAAAGCGACGATCCTTTAAACCAACTATAGTTACTCGTGAAAATGTTGCAACGTTTTTCAAAACTTTGTACGAATGTACAGTGGCAGATAAAAGAAAGTTTAAAAACGCTACGCTAGGAATCTTAGCAACTTTTCTACTGAAAACGTTTACGTTATTGATAACGTTCGTGTCTATTTATTGCGCTTATTAAATGTAAATCCATTTGGTGAAATTATATCGTCTTTTTACTCGTCTTGTTTTACAAAGTCTTTCGTGTTCGTCATTGTATTGCGTGTATCGTAGGAAACATTTCGAAAGATAAGACCGATTATCGTGATTACATTCATCCAAGTTTAAAATGAATTGCATTGATAAGCCTCGATGTTTGTTATAAATTCTAGAATTTCATGAGATTTAAAGAAACAAAAGTATTTACAACATTGCGATAGATCATGTTCTTTTTTCATTGTAACATTTTCTTGTCGTCCATTTGTGTAGCGAGTCTGACAAAAAAAACGCATAAGGCACCTCATTTACATTTTTCAATAATGCCATTGTCTCGTCGTTTAATCGAATTAAAATAGGAAACTAAAGTTTCTTAAATTCATAGAATAATATTAAAAACAGTAGCGGAGAAGGGGGAAAGCACGAAATCTACTGTGTGCTTCGCCTACTTTTAATTTCAATAAACCTAAGAATCATCTCGAGAAAATTTTAACTATGAAAAAATATTCTTGCACCGTAAGAAGTCGCGTTCCCCTCGACGAGAGAAACAGCCAGCTGAGAGGAGAAGGGAAAGCCGATATTCGAGTCTACCTTCTCGACGAATTGCTCTTTTATTTCGCCATAATAGAGAATCAAGGAGCTCGTCGATTATCCATTATTCTCAGGGGAGCCCGACCTTTGTCCCGCGAGGAACAAAGTGACTTTAAAAACTTCCGTGTCTCATTCGCGACTTCGTAATGTCTCCCCGGGAAGAGAATCTTCATAGAAGAAGCGGAGAAGACGGCGAGAATGGAGTGGATGCAATTCTTTACGCTTCATTTTTACGGGAAGAAAATTTAAAAAATTCCCTCGTTAATCCCAGGTGGCTCTCCAGGTAACGGTAATTTCTACCGTTCAATTAACAATCTTAATAATCTTTCCTCTGCGAGAAAAAGAAGTACCTGCACGCGAGTACATCGTTTCCCTTGGTGATGCAAATCGTGAAACAGTTTTCCATACGAGGTCGAGGGCGAAAAAAAGGAGACAAAAAAGAAAGAAAGGGAAAAAATAAGAAAGGAAGGCAGAATCTGGAGGAGACGTTGGCATCGTTTCGAGGTTTTTTTCACAGGCTGCTGCGAAAAGTTATTGGGCTAGGACCGTAAAGAACTCTCCATTTATTATTATTGCGTATAGAAACGGGGAACGAGGCTGCAACTCTGTGTACACGTGGAGAAGTCAGGGAGAGAGAAAAGAGGAAAGACCGTACCGGAGGGGAAAAAAAGGAAGTAAAAGATGGCAGGTATTTCTCGAGGTTTATAACGAAGCTTTGTTTTGCGAGCGCCTTTAATGGCTCGCCTAGCCCACTGAAAAGTCACGCTGCCGCTCGTGACTCCGCATCTTTCCATCTTTTCCTTCCTCCGACAGCTTCTCCCCTTCTCCTTACCCCTATGTTCCTTGTTTTCGCTGCTAGAGCGCGCACGCGTGCCTTTCCACCAACCTCGCATTATTTTCCATTTCCTTTCATCCCTCTGATCGTTCGTTCGCTAGGGTGAAAGACGATAGAAAAGGAGGCGACTAGCCGTGCGTTTTCCCTCCTTTTCTTTTCTCCTTTCTCCATTGCTTTCGTTTGCATGCCATGTTCCAAGTCCGACCTCTGGATTTCCCTGCTGCCGCGCATTTTCCGCTGTCTGTCGACGAAAAATAAGGGCACCGAGATAGGGCTGCGGCCGAATCGAATTCACCAGGCCTGACGAACCGTGAACCTCGGCTCCCTTGCAACGAGGATCGAACGCACACCGCACGAGATAGGCCTGAGATAATTGAAATTCTAGGGACTACCTGTCGGCGATGGAATTTCGACAACGTCTAACTATGGAGAAGCCTATTCATCGTGGAAATGAACGAGAATATACGTATTTTGTGCTTCGAAGAACGTATACCAACGTGTGATCAAATTTTACCGATATTCTTGTTCACACTCTTTTACAGGCAGTTTCTTTTTCACCAAACTTTCGATTATTCTCAGTTTTCCTGTTCGCGTAGTTTATAATTCAATGTTCATAGTTCAATGTACAGTTTAAAAGTACAGTTGTCGCTGATAAAATTTGTATTATTTCTGATACACGTTCGGAACACTTTACGTATTGTGCTTTGTACGACCTATGAGAAAAATCTGTTTCAGAATTTTTTGCAGCTGTACGTCGTACTAGACTCAAGTTTCTATTTTCTATTGCGTAATATAAATTCCATTCCCTTCACTTTCATTATAGGAAATATACTCTCTGGGATAAAAATTTAGTCTGGCGAAGAAGGTTCGCTTAAAAAATACCTTGTCGAATATGAGTCAATTAGGAACGTGGCTGGCGATAACTAAAAACGATATAACTAACGATTGATCGACAACAAACCTTTGATCCTTGCTAACTCATCAAATCATTGTCATATCCGAAATCGTCCAAACTTTCCCTGTATACTTCACCCTCGGCCACCTTACCATCAACATCTTGAGACACCCCATAATAACCTTACCACGCTCCTTTCAATTAAGACAAACTTGCAACCATCATAATCGTCGAAATCTCTGCTCGTCGCTTTTAATTCTGTCAAACGAACGCGTCACCCTAAGCTCATCCCTATTTGAGACCACTCTTCGCCCCAAGGATTAAGGCACCAAGGGAACTCGTAAATTCAGTGGAAATCAAATCCACGACATCGTGACGAGCACCGAAACGAAATGACCCCTAAAAAAGTTTCAGGAGTAAAAACATTCTGGCTAGAAGTTCCAGCCAGTCCGATCACGTACGCTCATCTTGCTCGTAAAACAAGTCCCTGTTGCCACCTTCGGCTTCCTACAAGCCAAGCGAACGTAGATATAGCTGCCTGCCTGGTGCCATAACGACGAAACGTATACGTAAAAGTGGCATACACTTGGCAACTTTAAGCGACAGGATACTTTGATCGACCTTTCTTAACGATATGTGAATTTTTCCAAAGCGAATGGAAGACTGATAGCAAATTAATAATTAGGATACGTAATTAATACGTTTTCTATATACAGCTATCGGCCTATAAATCGAAGATACATATACTTATTAAAAAACGTGCGATAATTTATTATTGTATGTTTACGATTTATTATATTTATTATATTTATTATTTATTATTAAATTATTTATTATTATATTTATTATTAAACTGTAGATGCTTATGCATCTGTGAGAAATTTAAAGGTATAAGGATACCACAGAATACGCATAAAATAAAAATATATGTAACATACGCAAAGTATAGTACGTTCGAGTAGTTACAACAATGTACGCACATTTCATTCCTTTAGTCGTATTCATAAAATTATTAGAAATTTGCCGTTGTTGATTTATTATTGGAATTCACATGTATTAGGTTGTCCGAAAAGCGTCTTTCTTTTGCAAACGTGTTTTTTACAACAGTGCACTTTCATACAAACATGAAACCAAATCTGTGAAATATCGCAGTGTTTATCTCAACAGAATAAAATGGATCATTCGACAAAATAATATAAAACAAAAAACGTTATGCGTCTATTATTTCCTCATAAAACGAAAGATACCTTTCGGACAACCTAATATTTAAATTAGTATAAATTCACCACCATTCTATTCGTTAGCATTCTAGTTAAAGAAGGAAATCATTTGAAATGGTGTAGCGAAAAGTTAGAATATGAATAGCAAAAGTTCTTACTAGCCAGACATGAGGACATTCGTGGTTGCACTGTGGGGTCCACGAGACTAAAGTCTTCTCTTCCGTCTTTTACTCTACAATTTCAAATTGCAGTCTCGAAAGGCCGGACAAAAGCTTGCCAACTCAAAATTAGAAGAAAGAAACACGACGTTTTACGACTTTGGCGCAGACAAACCAGGTTCACCTCACGCAACCTGCTTCCTTTGAGGAAAGGCTAACAGCAGAAAGAAGGGATGGAACGAACAACGAAGCAATATTTCTCGCATTCTGTACACCGAGGCTGACTTTATTACGAGCTGACGCGCGACAAAGTGTGCCCTCCCTTTCTGCCAGTCGTTCATTTCTGCTCGTAATGTGTCTAATGTAGCTATGGTCCGAGGTGTTTCTGGTTGGAAGGCTTTTGTTCCCCATTCACGTGCCCGCAGGCAGTGCATTATGACACCAGTCTACGCTCTCGTATTCGTGATAATCACCGACCAAACGCAAACATTCGTTCACACGCGACGAGAAGTATTTTTCTTCATGACGAACCATCATTCTTAACACGTTCGCAATAGTTTTAATCCGACTTTATGCCGTGGGTGTGATTCTCTCGCTATATCCGATTCTTCAGTTTTTCGCAAACGCTTTTATCATATTTTATTTTAATTTTATTTATAACCAAGGGTGCTTTTAATTTTCGAAGATTAACAGAGAATTCAGAGCTTCTTCCTGCATCTCAGTGGCAACTGGCTCACCATAAACTTGCGAACTCTCGATCCCTACGCGAACGATTATCATCGTTAACACGGGTGACGTGTACGTCTCTCCAATACATCGAAGACGATAATCATTCGTAGATGTTGTCAATGTCTAAAGAATTCAACCAATTGTCCATTATTCGACGCATAACCGCCGATCGGAAATAGAACTTTCTTCTTACGATGGTTCTCGTGATAAAGGAAAATAAAATGTGGGCGCAAGTTGCAGACTCTTCGTGTAACGTGACAAAATAAACATCCAACCATCGTAGTAGCTTAGCAAACGAGTAAACTTTTAACAATCGTGTAGTCCACGTTCCTGTTTTTAAATTCGCGAACAGCAAGATACTCATTCGCAAAGGAACGATCGTTCCATGTATATTTCATTCAAAATAATAAACTATAGTTCACCAAGTCGAGATCGTAAAGCGGAAGCACCGAACGACGGCGATTATTTTTCCAAGCAAGCCACTTTGTCGTATAATTTTGAAAAGATACGATAGAAGACTGGAGAAAGAAATGACGGGTGTATAGAAACAAATTTCGAGCTGAGGCGAACGTATCGAAATCGCGCGACGCGACGCGACGCGACGCTCATAACTTTTCACGGCGCATAAAGCCGAAACGTAAACCTAAACTT
Source organism: Bombus bifarius (assembly GCF_011952205.1). Taxonomy (NCBI): domain Eukaryota; kingdom Metazoa; phylum Arthropoda; class Insecta; order Hymenoptera; family Apidae; genus Bombus; species Bombus bifarius. Next base: position 208,154 of record NW_022884544.1, read on the forward strand.
CGCGAGAATTTAATCAACGTCGCTCGTATGAAATATCACCGTAGACGGGGTTATTACTATTAGTCGAAGAGAACGAGCTGTCCCACCTACGGATTAATGTATTTACGAACGATGCACGAAACGATAAAACCACCTTGTCGGCTTGAGAACCATGAAATACTGTGAGATACGTCGCAGGTTCATAGAGAGGAGAGAGCGTCGTGGAATTTTAACACGAAGATCAATAAAAATATAGGAAGAGGGAACGCGCGTCGTATTAATACATTTCGAGCTGTATCACGCGATCTCCGTAAAAATCTGACTTTTGAGTTAAGATCGTGATATTTGGAAAATTGTTGTAAATCACAAAACAGTCGAGATATTTTTCTACTGAACTAAAAAGCTGAAAACATTGAACGATATATTGTAATAAGTAGAGAAAATAAAGATAGCGATCTGCAACTAAACCATGCGAGTATTTATGCAAATTTATATTACGAAGGTAAGTAAAGAAATACAGGGCTTAGATAAAAACATATTAAAGTTATCTGATGTATATCGAAAAGTAAATCGAATTTTGTGAATTTTTCTTGTGAATGTTATGACAGATACCTTACTTTCGCTCTTGTACATCTTATTCGATACATTTCTACGAATTTAGATCGCAAATTGCACATAAACATGCGCAGTCTATTAATAACGAAAGGATATACTTTTACGTAACCCACGCAAAATGTGTCAAGCCACGCTATTTCATTTTTCTCATTTGCATTGTAAACTCTATTCCGTCTAACCCGCTTTTAACGTTGCAAGATAAATTATTTTTAAATAAATAATTAAGTGGAACATTCAGTCAGAGATGAAAAGGGGAACGCAATATTTCGTATGGCTGTCTGGAGAAAACACCAAGGTCTCTGCTTTATGCGACCACGTACGATAAAACGGAACTTTAATAAGCTCGGTAAACGCAAGAAGAATTTCGAGGAAGAATGGCAAACAGTCGGGAGTTGGTGCATCTTATCTAGAGAAGGTTTCAAGCGAGAAGCGAAATTAAGGTTCCTTAAACAAGGCGTACTGCGAACAATTCTGTTGGATAAAATATTAAAGCAACCAGAGGTGTCGGCGAAATTCTCTTTCATTTCTTAAGCTGCGCTACTGTGTAAAAGACTTAAGCCATTTACGATAGCGATCTTACGGTCTCAACTAATTGTATTTTTAGGAAACTTTATTGTCCGAATGTTTCCTTCGCGGTACCACTTGCTCGTGTTACAATTCGCGAAATACGAGTTTCGTAGAAGTTCGATAAACAGTACGCTAAATTGAAACGATTCGAAATGAATCGAAGAGGAGAAGTTGAAAATATAAATAAATTATTCGCGCGCGATACGAAAATTTATTTGAAAATTCTTTAACGACACACCCGCAAGATCTTTTGCTATTGATAGAATAAAAGACAGTCTAAAAGAAAGTTATTAAATATCTTTATAAATATTCACTGATAAAACCAAAACATATCCTTTCGCTAATTTCTCCGAGACTTCTACAAGAAGCAAAAAAACAAAAAAAACGGAGGGAAGGAATAGATGTAAGGTATAAAGTGCAATCTATAGAGGATTCAACCTTATCTAGGTCCCTGAAATATAATCAAGGCAGGATTAGAAGCAGCGTTAGGGAAGAAAAATGACCAAAGGCCAGGAACCGGGTGGCGTGACGTTGGGCCGAGTTATCTAAGCGTCCGAAGAGAAAGAGGGCAGGGGACGAAATATGGGTCTCGCGGCCATGGGGGTAGAAAGATGGTGGTAAGAGGGCGGTATAACGAGAAACACTGTGGCGCAACGTTGCTGCATAAATTCCAGTCCCTGGGTTCTCCTAGACAAGAGCAGCGAAACTCTCTCGGTAAGACAGGCCCAGGGACGGTATTAAAGGGAGTTCTATAAGCCGCGAGGCACAGATACTTTGGTATTTAAATGTTAGGACGTCCCTCTCGCTGGCTGCCAGCGTAAATGAAGTCGAAAGAGAAAAGGAGACAGATTTGGCCAGCGCAATGGAACCAAAGAGGAGGAAAGGACAAAAGGGGCGGCAGAGTAGTAGGTGTGCGGTATAGTCGGCTGGCCGATGGAAGAGGGTTGAATTCGGGGGAAGAAGAGAAGCTCTCAGTGCCGGCAGTGGTGATTTAGGCGAAACAACGGAACTCGTGGAGACAATGGTTGGAAGAGACGAGGGAGGCCTTCCACCCAATTCCCAGTCCTTCCACAGACCCATCCCTTCTGTCCCGACGCGCCACCACCAACCCATCCTCTCTCAACCCCCTGTCCCAAAGCTTGTCACTGTACGAGAGTACCCGACCGCTTAACTCCAAGACGAATGGCAGTACGAACAGGCTTCTGTACGCCACACACGCCGCGCCGAGCCCTTTCTCGCCGCCTTATTTGCAAGCCGATTTCACGTGCAACGCTGCAGAAGGTAGAAATTATATCGCGAGTATACATCAACCCCGTGCACCTCCGTCGCCGGCTACCGTCCGAAACGGTGATGAATTGGCTTCGATTGTTTTTCGGTTCTTGACCCAGCTGAATCTCGCGTATGAATCGATCGGTTAGGCCAATTTAATCAATCAACGATTTACCTTCGTTCGAATCTGTTCAGTTTTAATACACGAAACACGTGCATTCGTTTATTGCGTTAATTTATTTTATATCAGCGATACAAGTACACCGCGTATGATACATCGTACGAAGGAATGCGCGTTATCGTTATCTCAAAAGTATCGCAAAGAATGTAGTCAAGTTTGTCATATTCGGCGACGTGTTTAGGAAGCTCACTGAACGCAAGCCAAGCGAAACCTACGTAAAACGGCTAAAATTCTGCTTCTTCGATCTGTTAAACAGTTAACAACGTATGCGCCGAGAATAAACGCGCGTTAAGTTGACTATCAGCGCACGCACGCTTGATGAATCGAGTTCTCGACGTGTTGTCAGCTAGATGCGTGCAATAGCCGCGGATTGAAAGCAAACAGGTATCAGAGAACACGCTGGATGCACGATGTTTATGGAGGCTCGCGTTGCATATGCAAGCCCCAAACTCTCCTCAACCTCTTTTCCTCTGTTTTCTCTCTGCTCCTTTTTTTCCACCACACGTTGAAAGTTTCCAAGCGAACCACGATCGAACCGGTTCAATTTGTCCAATCAGTAGCCGCATGCGTTCCGTTCCTTCGACGAATGAGCGCCGGTTATAAGTGCGAGTATTCATCGGTCGCGTAAATAATCACGCGTGCAAACAATTGTTCGTTGCGACGACGTCAGTTCGTGGCAGTAACCAAGCCGAGGCTACGTGAATTGTGGTCTGATTCGACGTTCGATAATGTCGTTAGAACTATAAAATTCTAGCTCGAGCCTCCGCTCTCGTTCTATTTCGGGGCTACCGTAATGAATATTAAAACGACGAGGCATTGTCACGCGTCGGTGACACCTTTAAAAGGTGGATTTCATTACGCGTTATTTTCCACGGTGCTATCCGTCTTTCCCGATAGCGATGCACACCGCGTGCAAAGCCGTATGGGCCGCTTTTAACGGTTCGTTCATCGAGCCGCGCTTGAATTTCTCGCCCATTACACGAGCAGCGCGCGCCAACACGCAGCTTCGCTTCAATTTCTCGCTGAATAAATCATTAAAAACTGCGCCGCGTAAAATTTAACCCCGTGGCAAATTGGACACGCGCGAAACCGTTTGTACGAACGCGACGATCGAAGGACAGAAAACGAGGCAAACGCTATTCCTATGAATTATGTGATTCTCTATCGTCTGTCTTCTGTCTCGTTCAAGTTTCACTCTTACCACGAACATTAACAGTATCCGTAGAGTTGCTACAAACTTATTAATTGGTAACCCGAAAGCAGCCAATTGCAAGAGTAGGTACAACAGATACCAAAAGCATTTGTGCGCTATTCTTTTAATTTTAACGTTTGGATACTGAATACCCAATACCGAGTATCAAAAATATTTATACATTGTTCTGAAAATTTTGAAATTTGGATACTAATTAGCTCTATTTAATACTAGAACTACCACACCAGTCAAAATGACTGATTCTACAATTTTATAAATGTGTCAACTCTCGTTTAGGGATCATGGTCCCAGATGGATTAATAATAACAAAAATGTACTACGTAACATGGAATTGCTTCTGTAAGAAAGTAATAAATCAATAAATATAAAAATATTCTATTATTACGTATTTTTTAAAGACGAGTCATTTTGACTGGTTCTGGTAGAAATAGCTTCGTGTTAACTATCGGTAATTCTAGTGTTAACTTACTTGTTAGCTTATTCCAAACGTATAGGTTCAAAAGTACGACTAACATGAAGAAGGCAAACTTGATTAACAAAACACTAGTTTACTTTAAAACGCTTACAAACGTATACACGCAAAGCATCTTACAAATATAGAGTGTCTGGTATAAATCTAAATGTAGCTACCCATTTGTCTTAAACTTACACAACAGCATTTAATACCTGCACAGTGCAATTTCTCTTACAATTAGTTAACCCGATGTCACTACGCCTGATGAAGAACCTTTTGTCGGATAGTAAGGCTAACTTATCTAATGTATAACTTGCAACGTGATCCTATTACCTTGCCACGTCGCGTACCTCGCGAACGCGATGTTCGCGTAGATACGGCTCGGCAATTGGCCCGGTATTCGCAGCACGTGCTATTGACGGTACTTTGCCCGAGTAACTACAACAATAAACGAATTACGCGAGTTACGCTTAAAATACCTGCCCGATTAACTCTTTCCAACTGGATTCCATTTGGATTCGTTAATCTACGCAACGTTTATAACTATGGTTATTTATGTAAATTTACCATCTACTAACCTAACCAACGAAGTGAAATTTAAATAGAAATTGATTTCACTGCGGTACCGTAACGCGTACTTTCCATATTTTCTATATTTTCTATACACGTCATATATGCTCTATGCATTTTTACATAATTAAATTTACAATTAAATGTATAAATATCCACCATCCGTTCGTAACTTGTACATCGCATCTATGCATTTGGCAAACATAGACAACAGCATGCGCAGCAACAATAGACGTTTTAACTGTTTTTAGTAATCTCTGGTTATTTTGTTGCTACTCCAATAAAAACTTTATCCTACAGATAACACTTACCATGTGAGATAACAAAAATGTCCTTTCACGAGTTTTAATTACGCAAGAAAATTCGACAAAAATTGCCCAAAGGCACAGATACTATTGGGTTGGAAACTAAGTGATTGCGGATTTTGTCATTAGGCGGTATTGACAAAATCTGCGATCACCTAATTGCCAACCTAATAATACCAAAGTGTATCTGAGAATGCATCACGCTCTCTATAGAAATAGTTGGTCTTATTACAGGTGGACATTTTTCGGCTCGTTTCCCTTTAATAGCAATTCCGCTTGCCTCACAGAATTTCGCTCGATACAACCCCTACTCCACTTGATTCCATTCCTTAGATTCTCGTACCTTTCAACCAAACGAAAGGGTCGTCGAGAGGGTGAGAGGGGAGAACGGAACTACGCTAAAGATACAGAGTACACGAAGAGCGAAATAAAGAGTGCACGTGTATTCTATTGCACGTATGGTTCTAGACATACACCTGCATCGTATATTCCAAGATATTAGAAGCAGTGAGCTCAGGGTGTATTTAATTTATCGATTCCCCTCCTCATCCTGGATTTTCACAAACACCACCAATGCAACAGTTATTATAATTTTCAATTTTTCGTGTTTACCACGTTGACTGAAAATCTCTGGAATTCCTACCGTCATTCGTAACAGTATGGAAGTTGAATTTACTTTACACGATTTAACCTTTTGCACTGCGAATTTTATCTCAATTTCGTTACCAGCAGCTGCCAACGCTATTAAATGTTTCATTTGAAATTTACTTTAACTAAAAAGTAAGACAATTTAAATAAATAAAGGAAGAAACAAATTCGCTTAAATACCAGTTTTATTCACACTATTGTTGTATTTTGTAATTTTTAAGTGTACGATATATCTTGAAACAATTTCCAGGATGCAATCCTACTTTTCTTTGACACGTTTCACAAAACAGTGCAAAGGGTTAAAGACTCTTTAACTTCGTGTAGCGTTATTTGGCGAATTGTAAAGTTCAAACTGTAAAGTCTGTACATATGTAAATTATTTTTTACTGGAAAAGAATGGAAATTCTATTCTGAATATAGCGATAAACGGTGACAGTACTAGAATAATTTTATTAGGTTTCAGGTAGGCTAAGACCATGGACATCCTCTTTATTTCTCACACTCGAAGCATTTACCATCTCAATCTCTCAATGACAAAAATTTCCATTTCATCTCTTCCACCCTTCGTACAGCGACAGCGTTCGTTTTAATACCCAGCGAAAATACACAGAGAAGATTGTGAAATTCTCGGCAAACTCACGGAACCCTACGGTGTATTATTATTAAATCAATTCAATAACCGTTCTCCACGCAAAGCGATTATCCAAATCCCGAAAGTAACGCGTGATCACAGTCGGATCCGCGTAAGAATCGAGGCTGTGACTTTATTAAATTCTTTGCCTCCGTGCTCCTGGTGAATTAAGGTCAACGAACTTGCCAATAAATTCAGCATCGGTTACCGGTGAGATCCAGTCTGTTAGATTTTAGGGTATAGTCTTGAATTTCTATAGTCTATGTTCCATGCCGAACGCTGCATTCGATTCGTAAGATACATCCAACTACGTTGATTTCCAAGTTTCAACCGACTTTGCTATCAGTTTCTGACATTAAACAAGCCCGAGTTGGAGAATACGTGGCAGTACGCTTAATCGAAAACTTCGTACCGTAAACCCTTCGCGTAATCCACGAGTGACTAAACAATAGTAACGATGCCAAAGTGCTAGTCACGCACGCGTCACTTAATTAGCGTGAAGCACGAGAACCTTTGAAGAGTCAATCGTATGGGGAGGATGCTCAGTCTTACTATTTGATAACGTCCAATCAAGTATAAATTTCATATCCGTTATAAAAAGACTGTCTTACTTGAACTAAAATCCTACAAAATTTCACTGCAAAGTCGATACGTTCTGTGACTAGGTGTAACTTCAAGGATCGTTCGTTTCACTCGTTAGATCCACATTATGGGACATGTAAAAAATAGGTTTGTGTTACGAATGACCTATTCTACTTGTAATGCAATTTTCTAACTTCCATTGTAAGAGTTGTCCTTGTTGTTCTTTTATTTTGTTAAGAAATATGTAAATATATTATTATAGAACGTTGAATCATCTTTGTAATTTTAGTCTTACTATTTTTATAAGCTGAAGCTATTGTCTTCTTTTATATTTAGAAGATTTATTATTACACTGATATATTCTAGAACTTGTGCTATATGTATAAACGGTAAAATAACTAATTATTGTATTTTCCACGCCCCGCTTATTCTTTTCGCAAAATGTAGATTTAAAAAATTATTTCTTTACAATTTTGTGACACACGAATTGGCAATTTCATAGTATTTATTTCATTATATCGTGTTGGTTAAAAGCCATGGTTGAGACATTATATATAATAATAAAATGTCGAGTAAAATAGGGTTTGGACATTGTTGCGAGCTCACGTTTTCATAGGGAAATGTAATTTTCGAACTGATTTAATTTTAGGGGGAACAGCAAAGCTTCCGTGCTTTACCCTCGACGTCCTGCGATTTTATTCAAACCGAAAGATAAACGTTTAAACGGCGTGCCCGTTATAAAAATTTCAGCAAGTCAAACATCCAAAGTTCACCGAACACACACATCGGGTAATCAATTAAAATTCAAAGAGATTCAAGAGAACGGACGAATAGGAATTCGATAAACATCTCGTTTTATGCATCAGCACGTCCAAATTCATGTACACGAATGCTACGAAAAATAAAGAAATAAACATGCAGGAACGACATAGAAAAACAGAGATATTAAAGTGCTATTATTTATAATGTTCGCCGTATATGCGCCGACTATAAATACCAGAACACCTATTGATATTTGCCATAAACTAGATCTTCTTCACTGATTTTAGTTTCTAGCTGTTTTATTAGGAATCTGTTATTTCACTCGCATCGCGCGAACTTTATGGCACAAAATGCTGATCATATCAATAATTAATTGTAATGTAAGATGAAATAAAATTTGTTAGAATTTTCCAATAAATACAACCAGTAGATATCCTGATATTTATGGCCAGGAATATTCGTCAATGTTAAAAGAAATGCCCCGATTATTATCAGAAATCTATGAATATGGCTTTCTCGTAAGTCCACGTAATACTCTTGTCAACAGCGTGAAATACCTGAGCACACACCTTTTCATTCACCAGACTCTTCTCTCGTTTCTCCACCTTTGAACCAGAATGCTAAACGTAACCAAATCCCCGTAAAAAACGGATCGAGTGATTGATTAATCGGTAACGATCTCGTAGAGTGGAATACTCTAACGATTATCGAATTACTTTTGAAGACGTCATCCCTTGTAAAGAAAAAGATAACTGTGATCGGCAGGCGATGAAACGAAAATTTAGTCGAACGCAGCTGTCGTCGCATTAAGATTTTATTGGGTCGGCAACTAAGTGATTATGGATTTTGTCATTACCACCTAATGACAAAATCCGTAATCACTTAGTTGCCAACCCAATAATTGAATTTGAGATGCGGGAATTGTTTACTAGAAGGTGGAAAAATACACGTTCGACTGGCAGATCAAACGAAGGAACACTTTTCATTAACATACGATTAATTCATAAAAACTTGGTGTTTTGTAAAATAATGAAAAATGTCACGTGTATTAACGTTCTTCGTTCGTATTTTGCTTTGTCCATTTTGAAGTTTGACGTAAACGATTTCTGAAAATTTACCTGCACTTAAAGGGTTAAAGTGTGGGTCGATCGTCGGGGAAATTGAGATGTTAAACACCGTAATCGTGACGAGTGTACAAAGGCAGAATTCTGAACTTCCGTCATCGTTGCGTATAGTCCTCGAAACAAGGTCAGCCTCGAAGTATAAAAGGGGCGTTGAGAATAGACAAACGTTCCATTTACGATTCATTAGCACTCCGGTTCGATCACGATTCGCTTCGCTGAACGTATTCACCGATTTACTTCCTAACTATTCTACCGGCATTAACAATCTCTACTGACTGTTATCAATATTCAGCTTTGCTCTGTTTTTATTAACTGTTTCATTCTAGAGGATTTAAGAAATTGATTGATTCGTTCAGAAATTGAGGATAGAAAATAATTCCTGTTCTTAGCTTCACGGCCTATAGCTATAATTTAAATTGAGACATGTTTCTGTTTTTTCGAGTGTTTACAGCATATTTCATCTTTAATCCGTTGAAAGATACTAGCAACTACATACATACGTGTGGGTTTAGTTTATTTTTACCTCAAGCATGATTGAAAAAGAAGCAACGACTACACGTAGACGTTTCAAAATACTTTCCGATCAAATACATACGTATTATGTATATTGAAATATATCTTCTTCTGGTCTGAATAAATGTAAAATCTTAATAATCCTGTCAAGTGAATAGTATAAAGTCTATAGTCAAGTCAAAGAATAGTCTAGAATACCACAACGTTTAATAAAATCCTCGTATACTTAACACTGCATTCTGTTCACATTTCAATCCAACAAAAGCTGCGCTGAAGTAGACAAAATGATTCCGCTCTTACCATACAAAAAAAAGTAATATGAGAAATTGCGCAAGGAAAATTTCAAGCTGAAAACCGAGCACACCGCAGCGGCGGTAAAAAGTTGGAATCGCACGAACAGCAGGAATCGTCGAACAAAAACTGGATGAAAATTGATATGAATAGAGGGTAGGTACTCCGACAATTAAAGTACCTGCAGTTTTTCAAGTGCTCTCCTAAAAAATCGGTTTTTTTCGTTCTCCAAAGCACGAAATCCTTTTTTACACCTAATAAATTCATCAGGAGAGAATTTTCCTTCTGTCGATTGTTTGCCGATGAAAATCCCGATCGATTCGCAGCCCGTTCGTGGGATTATCGAAACGATGGCGTAATTTCGTGGGAAAAATCGGCTCGCGACGGCTTTAACGTGGCGGCGGAAAATAAATTAACCGCGCACAGGTCGCAGAATGGCAGTGTCCCGTGCGCTAATGTGAATTTGTGGCATTACGAGCATGAAACATAGCCGGGCCGTGGCTGATTCCGGCAGGTTCGCATGCAGAACTCACCGAGCTGCCAGCAGGGACATACGGCTTTAACGAGAATCGCATCGGGTGCATCAGACGCGGCTCGGTGCCGTAAACACATTGCCCCTATCGATCGAATCTCCCCCTGGAGACCAAAGAGCGGTGTGAGAAATTACAGGTGATTGCATTCCTGGCCGAGTACCCCTCCTGATAATGCAGTCGACGTTCGAACTATCAGGAAAAATCATTCGGTTTAGGTAGAATGGCCGGAAGAGCGGTGAATTCGTCGACGCCATATTCCATTGCGGGCCTCCAGAAGAAAAATAATCGCGGCTGTTTGCTGTGCAAGCACTTTCAACTCTAGGAATATCCTTCGATTCGGAAACCGATGAAAGCTGCCATGCCTTCTTAAGGCAGTAAGAAGGTCTTCGATTGGTTAGCATAAAAATTAATATCGTCGTGTCGTTACCGATTGGAAAGTTCGGCAATTTATGTGTGATGAATCGTGATAATGGTAATGTAAGACGCGACGAAAAATATAATAACTGAAGAAAGAGGAATTTTAAAGTTCAATGCATTATCGACCAATTTTACATGGAAACCACGTTTGCACTTGCTTTTGGAATTTTCTTGTATGACCGCTTGTTTCCCTCCTCTCGACTATGTTAAAAGTAGACTTGTTATGTTCGTACTATTGGATTAACAAATTTTGTCATTGCCACCTAATGACAAAATCCGCAATCACTTAATTGCCAACCCAATATGTCCATTGCTTTTACGAAAGATTCGTATGAAGGAGACGAAAACGTCACTAAATATCAGATTTCTGCCGTCTCTTATAAATAATGCTCGGAAACTTTTTAATCGAACGCTATATGTACTCTGGAATCTGTGATATAGCCGAAATTCCCTGCAGACGCGACGATGCAGCTGTTTGTCGACACTTCCATCAAGTATACATCAAAGCACCATTGACAAACCGAGGCAGCTTCACACACAGCGGAATTCGAATATCCAAGTTCCATTTCGGTTTGCGTTCAGTTATTTAAGTTTCTCAATTAACCCCGCGGTAATTCAGTCGAAATTAAATCGACGGGGCGAGTCTCGCGCAAGGTAGATCGCAACTTAAACATCGGCTCCGCGGATCCAATCGTGGTGATGAAAAGAGGAAGCCGCGAAGAAAAGGCGACATAGACCGTACGAGCGCGCCTGTCGTCGTAAATTAACCTATTGAGTGACACCACGTTGGCCATCGATCACGCGCGTAACAAAATTTTGTTGCATAATTAATTATAAGAAATTTCGTGAACAAGAAAATTTTCGACGGTGTAAATCGTTTGGATAACGCCAACATACGATATAATAATCAGCGAGAATTGAATATTTTGAAATAGCATATTTCGACGTCGCGACTCCCAGGGCAAAATACATAGTGTGCAATAAACGTGTTAAGAAGAAACGGGCGTTGGAGAAATTCGAGAAAACGAATAATGTTTAGCCGACTGTGCGTCGCGTACAAGCAATAATTGCTTATTGTCGGGCAGCGGTAGCAACAACGTTTCCAGGCTTGTAAGATTTCTGATGGAAACACGGAAGTCTGTCAGTAGCGGGTCTCCTAAAGACCCTCGTGTCGACTCTGTCACGAGGGTCTGCACGCAGAGGGTTCGCCTTCTCTTTTCCCTCTCAATTTCCTTTTTCTCGTCCGCTAGACCGATCCGTGCCTCCAACATTTTACAAATTGTCTCATTTCCCGCAAACAGAAGCCAACTTAATTGATACCTGACTGTTTCACAGCTTGCGTTCTCTTGCATTGTCTGCACCAGTGTGAAAGCTTATTCCGGAAATGTGTAACCGAGACAAACGGAGTTATCGGAGACAGACTAATTGAAGAGAAGAACGTAAGAAAATTGTAACTAGCGGTTGGGATTTTCAGGTGAAATACCTTTATCTTTCTCTTTTTCTCCTTTTTGTTTTAAGATTATCGAGATGTGCTCGTGGCCCTTAATTTTCCATTAAATATATATATGTACACTGTAGTAATAAGTATGTAGTATCTTGCATTAGGAAATTTTTATCGGTCTACTAGCTTCTCGAAAACTGCCAATAAATATCCTTGGATAGCTTCATTCTCAAATATGGAAGGAATATTTGACGTCGAATTATTAAATAAAATTATAGATACTTCTCATAAATACTTGCTATATATTACAATAAGTATACACTCTTTTTCCAATTTCTTCAAACATTAAAAAATATCAATTATATCTGTTGAGAATTTTGGATCTTAATTGCCGAAATAATGGTATAGGAACATTAAATTTACACTTAGCATTTATATTAGATATATACTATATTATGATAAACGATTTCAAAGATATTCATCGATACACACCTGCACGTCACCTTCTTCCATACCAGACTGTTAACTGAACAGTTTACATTCCTTTGTTTTCGAGACGCCGCGCACACACATACTTCCACATACTCATATTCACATACATGTATCACTACTACGCGGTCAATCTAATCTAGCACATAAAATTATACATATCTCAATAATATCAAAATCGAAGAAAATATAAAAGAATTCTTATCGGTATTCATAATTTCTCGTTTCAATGTTATGTTAGACATCTTCTTAAAATAACGCAATTGCTTGTTTATTAAAATGAAAGCACGATTGTAATACAGAAATTCATTTCACGGTTCAATTGATTTTCGTCAGCCTGTGAATTTAAATGGGCCTGCTATGGCTGATAGCTTGTACTCGAACTGGCCTATTTGTATGACGGATCGGGGCCAGCTAGATGGCGAATATGGTCGATAGCTATATTTCCTTTCCCGTGTACCAACTGTTTCCCTATAACGGTCAACCATCCGTGCATATACATATATTGTGTGCATATCCGTGCATATAGCTGTTGCGTACGTATATACACGTATTGATGCGCGTGTACGTTGTATACAGCAGCGCGTATCCATAGAACCAGCATAGCACCACGTAACATAGGCTTGGTTGTTACGGTTTGTTGTGAAAGCAAGTTGAACAAAAGCTTGGGAACTTAGAAATTCGAGTCCGCCGGGAACACCGGGTTACGTTTCGATGAAATTTTCAGGCGACGCCGTCCTTCTACTGGCAACAGGTTGAAACAGTTGCAAATACGATAAGATCCGCACGGTGTTCGTACTTGGCAACTGTCGCGAAGAAAACGAACGAACGTTGATCGCTTCACTTTTCCTCTGATACCTTGCAGATGTCTTTTTCTATTCTCTCTCGTTCGATTCCATAAACGTGGTATCGAAAGTAAAGTTGTTTATAGTCTACGTGTTTGAGAGAATAGGCGATGGATCTTTTAAACTTCTCACTTGCGATTTCTTCGCTAATTACTTGGCTGAATGAATTCATCGTTGCGATGAAACATTATTTGTACTTGTTAATCTCCAGTCTGGATTCGAATAGAAGTTGCAGTTCAAACTAAACTTTCACACAAATGTAATTTGCCTTAATGCCTCTTATAAGTAAGATAGCTTCTTTCAGTAAATTTTCATACATATTTCTAACCCCGCTGTGCGTCCATAAATAAATAAATTTGTTGTTAGTAATTGTTACTAATTCATGGAACGAGTGACGCAAGTCAATGTTTTCAGCTGCTATTTCATAACATTTCGTTATTTGAAATGTCTTACGTAACACACACGATATGAAGACGTAAAAGTTCTCTATGATAAACGTTCGAATACTTTAATGGATCAGTATATGTATGTCATATAGATTGTACAATCAAGGTCTTTGCCCTCGGTGCACGCGACAAACGCGTCTACATACAAACGAGTATTTAATAAATGGGCGTTCAGCGTCAAAGAATATTCGTCGACGCGTTAATCATCGTTTACACGGATAACGGTACACGTGTACGGGTAACGTAATTGATAATGTGTAACAACGTGATATATAGGTGGGATTTTAACGGGAAAGTGAGAGACGACCGAAGCGATTCAACGACATTAACTATTCCCGTTGGTATCGGCAATGGGAGCGGTAATAAAGTCTTGGCGATATTTATGCAGAAAATTAACAGCGGCGTCGCTCTGTTGGCACAATAACTAAATGCTCGATTTTATTAAGCACCGTTGCAGGCGTAATTTTAGCGTTTCAATGAGCAATCCAGTTCCACAGCCGATACAAAATAACCGTACGCGCGCAGATTACAATAATAAACCCCTTATACGCGCCACGATAATAATCGCACACTGAAATCTCTAATTTTCATAATTATTCGCGCCTGTTATTTATTTGAGCATCGTAATACGCGAGTCCTCGAAGAGGGAATCGATGGAGCTTCGGTGAAAATTATCCAAGTAATAGAATTCGCGTGGGTGACGAGTTATTAACGAGTTATTAAATATTCAGCAAGTGAATATTTATGCTGAAGTATCGATTATGGCAGATATGGAGTGATTCCAAGAATGCACACTGGGATTTGAAATATGTGGTGGCACGAAGAACACGTATTTTGCGTGCGAGATTTTTAACAATAATATATTACAGGCTTTACACGTGTGCTATAAATACTACTTTCGCGTAATATGTTTACGTTCGGCCGCATACAACTAACCAGAATATTTGATGTATGAGTTTAGTTTGTTCGTGTAGATAATTACACGTTGTCGTTTTTATTTTTATAGACGAAATGAATTTGACGGCTTGTCCGTAACCTAACAATATTTCTATGCAATGAAACCCGAGCAACGCGCGGCTCACCGAAAGTATTTGATCTTGAGAAGACGCTATCAGGACTACGACGGCGATGTCCCTGAACGGTTGTAATACAAAACAAATTGATAGCCACTTGCGCGTAACGTTACGTTGCTGAAGCTCCGTGGACAGAATGCGTTTCACGTACACTGCGCAATTTTTATCACCCGGCTGTATTAGAAGTCTATACCCTGGTCTTCTCCTTCTTCCTCGTCAATTTTCGTTCTTCTTCCCCTTTTTTTAACCCCGGTTCTGTTCGATCCTCTGGATCCATAAAAGCAATAACGCGCAATTTACGGGGCCAACAGTTTGGCTGCGCATAAGGTAAGCCCCAGCCAAGCTGGCACGAGCTGCGCCTACAGTTTTTCAATTTCAACAGTCGAAAACACCGTTTGCCGAACGACCCATTCAAATTCCCTCGTAAAAATCCTTTCCTTCATTTCCTCGGACGTTTCTCGCTTGCCTATACCATGCGCGATTTGTTTCTTTTTGCCAGCGTTTTCTCCAAAGGTTATCGTTCGAATGATTTTCTACAGATTTTATTAGTCGCCGTGCTGGTTCGCGGAAAGAAAGTCAGCTCTTTGTACGCCTGAAACTCGTCGACCTTTTCTTAATGCGATTGCAAGAAACTGCAGGATCGAACAGCAAAGCTTTCACTGGAGAGAACATGATCGAGTCAGGTACAAAGAACCACGATGAATCGAGATTTAATGACAATAAGAAACAAAAGTGGAAGATGCGAATGCTTGGTAGGTTGGAAAGTGATCGTGCTTGGGCGGGTCACGAATACGAGGATCCGTAGAATTAGGTCGGAAAACGAGGAAAGGTACGGTATTGTACGAAATTTACTTCGTTTTT